>NC_053156.1:18348862-18531362 GCF_016835505.1 Polypterus senegalus | reverse complement strand
CTACAGTTAGTGACTCACATATGAACTGCCGAGTTTTATTTTTTTTTTCTTATGATAGGTCAAATCATACAAGTGTGAGTTAACTCACACTTCAAACATTATACTTTCTGCATTTTAATGTTTTTATACAGTACCATAGTTTTCTTTTTGATATGATGGGTTTAAAGTTACAATTTTGAAAAAACTTTCTGATGTCAGCAATACTTATTTAGCTACCTTACTCAATACGCAGTTTAAGGTGGTAGCAGGCTTGACACACAAGGTCTAAAAAAAAAAAAAAAAGCATAGTACAAAATAAATAATATGGCCACCTGCATTACATTTTGGCTGTAACAGTAAAGAATGGCAAAAAAACCGAAATCAAGTTTAGTAGCATGTGTTTTACATTCATTGAGCTGCAGCTAGTGCCCACAGCACTCAACTGGTGTCCTTTGCCAAGAAGTATCAAGCTGTATAAGAAAGAGGAGCACAAGAAGTTTAATACCGCAGTCAAGCTTTTTAACGTGAACATATAATGCTGAAGGGTGACAATATTTTGCAAAAGGTAGCTGTTAAGTGCCTTGAGCATGGGAAAGGCACTATATAAATAAAATGTATTATTATTATTTGTTTAATCCCTAGTCACCCAAGTTGGAGTGATGACCTGTTTTTTCTTTATCAAAATTGTTCTTATGTTCTGTAGCAAGTGATAAAAGTTAGCTGCATGGATAGATAAAAAATGAACAGCCAAACAAACAGCTGGCTGATATAATCAGTACACGCTGACATTCAGGAGGCCACTAAAGGAAGGCATGTGCGAGTCCAAGTCCCAAGATGATTCATGTGTTTAAGTAGAGCGTGTCACATTTGCCCAAAAGTGATAATGTTCATGGGATTCAGCTTCTGAATTGCAGACTTATCTCCGCAAATCATTTATTGGTCAAGAGCCCGGTCTTCCATTTAAAATCATGCACCCACTTGAACCGATTCACATTCATGCAATACCTAACTTTGCAAGTATTCATTTTAAAATATTGTAACAAAAAATACTTGTGTTTTTGGACTTTGCGAGAAAACTAATGGATAATTGACAGGCAGATTATGTATGATACAGGCAACGCAAGATTTATTTATTTATTTATTTAAGAAATGTTTTAATATCGCTTGCCGTTCTGGCTGCCAATAAAGCATACTATGAGTAACTTAGAGAAAACATGAGATCATATTTTTTTTTCTTGGCAATCACTACAAGCACCACAAGTAACAGATAAAATATTTTTGAGTGGATTATTCCTCCAAACTTTAAATGCTCTGTGAAATCACCTCTATTTTGGATTTATGTACTGTAGGAATTCACATCTGTAAACCTCCAGCAATGGCTCGGCTGAATTTGATTCAACTTATTTGTACAGTAGAAGACACTGAGGCACAGCAATGTCCAAAAGCACACACGGTTTACTTGACAGTTCTTTTGCACACACAACTCAGTGTACCAACCAGCCACAATGCTCAGTCCTGTCCTCTTCTTCTCTTATCTGGCCGCCTCTACTCCTCTCTCGCAAGCTCTGTCCTCTGCCCCCCGACCACGGCTCTCCGTATGGAGTGAGGCGGCCCCTTTTATACTGCACCTGGAAGTGCTCCAGGTGTTCTTGGATCAACTTAGGCAGCATCTCCGGGTGAGGCAGAAGTGCTGCATGCCATGGCTCCAGAGCTGTCCAGGCACCCCCTGGTCGGTGGCCACGGGCCCAAAAAGGGTTGAGCTTCTAAGCTCCAGTCCTATGGCCCCGATGTAAACCAGGAGGGCTGCCCTCTCGTGTCCCAGGGGAGGTACTGAAGGTGATATGTCCTCTCCTCAAAAGGGCGTCCCGACCGGGCAAGGTCCCCAACCGTTTATCAAAGTACATGCGTTTGTTTTTTGTGTGTGTAACTCAATGTAACATTTGTATACCAGCCTTTAATTTGGGTATACTTTAATTGCAATTAGTTTAAAACTTTGTATGCATTACTTTTCTATTTGTAAAAAGAGATTTATTTATTGTTATTATTTATCTGTGCCAACTCTCAAAACACTGCAAAAAAAAGTTAGCTAAAAAATACGATATAAACACTGTATTTCAGGAGAAAATGGCGTAATATTAGTGAAACTATCTGTTCATGCAGCAAGATAATTTAAATTGCCAAGACATCTGAAAAAAGGTTAGTTCCAGTTTAGAAATAAGAAAGCTCAGATAAGTGTTCCAAGGTTTGAAATAAGTAGAAAATGCTGATTTTTTAGAACACATTACTTGAGATTAGACTTTCTACAGTGGAAACACACAGAAAATTAGAAAAGGTTTAATTCCGTTATTCTGCATTCTTAATTTTAGCACACTGAAAAATGAAGGCCAAAGAATAAGGGAATAAAATTACTAATATAAGTGGAAAATTCTTTATTGTCCTGTTACTTGAAACAAGTTAGCTCATCTTGAAATAGGTAGTGCAAGATTTAATCTCAGAGCATACTTCTTAAACCAGGAAAATTATTTTAGAAAAAAAACAAAATCACAGGACTGCAAAGCCACATCCACACTATTGTGTTTTAATTTAAAACCAGTATTTTTAAACTAAAATGATCTTCGTCCACACTAGCGTTTTCACATCATTTACAAAAGTACCCCTGCTCATATTAAAATGACCGAAAATGTACCGTATATACTCGCGTTTAAGATCTCTGGCGTATAAATTGGGGCTCGATTTTATTATTTCCGGTATTTTATAATGTCGGTCATATAAGTCGAATGCAGAAAACTCACGCTATTGGTGCAAGAGATTAGGATATGCTAACGCCCACCTGAGAGAGTAACCACGGACCACAGGGTAATACCAAAACTAATCCTAAGCGACGTTTGCACCGATGTGTGTTTTTTGTACCTCACACCCTCATACATCTTTATCGTCCACGATGGAGCATTCGATCAGAAGGAAATATGACGCTTTTCAATTAAAAGTTGATGAAGTGCCGAAAGAAATTGAATTCTGTTGCAGCAGCACATTTACCAATGTGTCTGAGAAACGGATGCGAGATTAGAGGAGACGAGAAGATGTAAAAAAAAAATTAAGTGTCGCCCTTCCCGGGGTTTGTTTCCTGCATGGCACCGTGTTGGCTGGGATTGGCTCCAGCAGACCTCCCGTGACCCTGTAGTTTGGATATAGCGGATTGGATAATGGATGGGTGGCAGATTGGATAATGGATGGATGGCTGGATTTTTGAATGGGTGTATAAGTCGAAGTCTGATTTTATGATCGATTTTTCGGGTTTCAAGAGTATATACGGTATACAATGTAGGCATTCACCTATGTTGGGCATGTGTGCATCGGTGAAAATAAAAAAAGCAAGTGTCCTCCACAGCTACTTGCAACTTGTGTTTACACAAGAACAACAATTGTGAGAATCAAAAACAAAAGATAGTTTTATATGGATTAATTGTTATGGACAGATAACACACAAGGATCAAGCGAACAAGGCAGCCAAGAATGCAAAAATCAGGGTAGACGCCACATAACAAGCACAAAATAATCAAAGCGCAATTAAGAGTGTATATCGTTAAACCTTTGCTAAACCAGAGTTTTCAGAAATATGAGGCTCTGCTGAGCACTTTCAAAAGTCCATGTTTTTTATGGTTACAAACACGAGGGTAATGAAGACGAAAGGTGAAGATGCAAGACTAACGTCTACATTTTTATTTAAAAATGTAGTACTGTGAACATCGCCTAAGATGATATATTAAGGGTCACCAACCATTGTGATCAACTAATTAAAATGTTCAAGGGGAAAACACTTCACTGATGCAATGAAGTGTCACAAGAATGTGGTGATTTTTCCAAAAAAAAAAAAATGTTGTAAGACAGCTAAACTGCTGGCTTGGCTCTCATGCTTCTTCTCAAACCCCCCCTAGTCATTCCATGAACACATATTTTAACATCAAGACAACACATCTGAAAAGTGCTCCAATAATTTTCAAAAAGCAAACAACAATGGCGGTCTTGAACTTTATGTAGGAAACATGCAAATGCACTGAACAGAAATAAATGGAGAAATCTTTGAACAACAACAACATTTATTTACACTCACCTAAAGGATTATTAGGAACACCATACTAATACGGTGTTTGACCCCCTTTCGCCTTCAGAACTGCCTTCATTCTACGTGGCATTGATTCAACAAGGTGCTGAAAGGATTCTTTAGAAATGTTGGCCCATATTGACAGAAGAGCACCTTGCAGTTGATGGAGATTTGTGGGATGCACATCCAGGGCACGAAGCTCCCGTTCCACCACATCCCAAAGATGCTCTATTGGGTTGAGATCTGGTGACTGTGGGGGCCATTTTAGTACAGTGAACTCATTGTCATGTTCAAGAAACCAATTTGAAATGATTCGAGCTTTGTGACATGGTGCATTATCCTGCTGGAAGTAGCCATCAGAGGATGGGTACATGGTGGTCATGAAGGGATGGACATGGTCAGAAACAATGCTCAGGTAGCCCGTGGCATTTAAACGATGCCCAATTGGCACTAAGGGGCCTAAAGTGTGCCACGAAAACATCCCCCACACCATTACGCCACCACCACCAGCCTGCACAGTGGTAACAAGGCATGATGGATCCATGTTCTCATTCTGTTTACACCAAATTCTGACTCTACCATTTCAATGTCTCAACAGAAATCGAGACTCATCAGACCAGGCAACATTTTTCCAGTCTTCAACTGTCCAATTGTGGTGAGCTCGTGCAAATTGTAGCCTCTTTTTCCTATTTGTAGTGGAGATGAGTGGTACCCGGTGGGGTCTTCTGCTGTTGTAGCCCATCCGCCTCAAGGTTGTGCGTGTTGTGGCTTCACAAATGCTTTGCTGCATACCTCGGTTGTAACGAGTGGTTATTTCAGTCAAAGTTGCTCTTCTATCAGCTTGAATCAGTCGGCCCATTCTCCTCTGACCTCTAGCATCAACAAGGCATTTTCGCCCACAGGACTGCCGCATACTGGATGTTTTTCCCTTTTCACACCATTCTTTGTAAACCCTAGAAATGGTTGTGCGTGAAAATCCCAGTAACTGAGCAGATTGTGAAATACTCAGACCGGCCCGTCTGGCACCAACAACCATGCCACACTCCAAATTGCTTAAATCACCTTTCTTTCCCATTCTGACATTCAGTTTGGAGTTCAGGAGATTGTCTTGACCAGGACCACACCCCTAAATGCATTGAAGCAACTGCCACGTGATTGGTTGATTAGATAATTGCATTAATGAGAAATTGAACAGGTGTTCCTAATAATCCTTTAGGTGAGTGTATATAGCACATTTTCATACAAACAGTAGCTCAAAGTGCTTTACATAATAAAGAATAGAAAAATAAAAGACACAATAATAAGAAAACAAAATAAGTCAACATTAATGTGAATAAGTCACATAAGCAATGGCCTGGTGACCTTGTACATCTTGTTTTCTGCCTCACATGCTGTGAGGGTGGAACTAAGCTCTGGCACTAGTGACCCCTAAATTGGATTAGGCCACTTTAAAAATGTAAATTTGCATATACTAGGGAGCTCTGCCCCATGCTCACTTAGCTCACCAACCACTGTGCGGGCGCTACACGCTAGGCACGTCCCGGATATGCCGCACACGTAAGGTGAAGCGGATATACAATTTAAACAGATAGTTATTTTCATGGGAATTGTAACATATGCAAAATAAAACTATTTTACATTACAGTGAGTAATTAACCATAGTAAAAATAGTAAAAACGTAATAAATTGAAAATTATGTTTCATGTTGCGTTAGAGGTATTCATTGCATCATACAATTTTGTACTGTTAGGCTTTGAAATTAACACACAAATACTTTTTACTTCAGTAACTTTTCGTCAGTATCACATTGAATTTTGATTCCGCGTTTGGAGTTTCATCGTGACGACGCAACGTATAACCATCTGTGAGTGAATATCATGTCTCTCTCTAATAAATAAAGCAACTTTTTTGAATGTTTGCCGCTGTGATTTGTTAATTGTCATAGCAAAAGCTATACTACCGGGAAACTCAAAAATGTTTTAATACGAATGGCATATCAAGATCTACTTTGGTGTCTAATGTTATCCCCTGATGTACTTCATTACCTTCCTTGGCACCTGTTAAAATTTTACATGTCAGCATTGTTTAACAGCATAGTCTATTGATACGCATTTAACCAATTTGCCGTGTAAGCGATCAACAATTGTCGCGTTAATTCGTTTGACTTCATTGTTTCTCAGTGCTAGTATTGCCCATGTACTCATTTTCTGTTGATAACCCTTCGGGATGAAATTCTTCAATAAGATTTGGACATAATAAGTCTTTTCTTTTTTTGGGAACTTAAAGTGAGGAAAACGTAAAAATTTATAAGAGCTGAGAGCGCAGGAACAATATTTAATCCCTAGTCACCAAAGTTGAAGTGATGATCTGTTTTTAATCAAAATTGTTCTTATGTTCTATAGCAACATAAGCCACTCCTTAGTAAAAGGCACATGGCAGCCTGCCTGGAGTTTGCCAAAAGGCACCTGAAGGAACTGAATCTCAAGAGAAGGTGGGTCATGCAGCAAGACAACGACCCCAAGCACACAAGTCGTTGTACCAAAAAATGGTTAAAGAAGAATAAAGTGAATGTTTTGGACTGGCCAAGTCAAAGTCGTGACCTTAATCCAATCGAAATGTTGTGGAAGGACCTGAAGCGAGCAGTTCATGTGAGGAAACTCATCAACGTCCCAGAGTTGAAGCTGTTCTGTACGGAGGAATGGGCTAAAATTCCTCCAAGCCGGTGTGCAGGAATGAGCAAAAGTTACCGGAAACGTTTACATGCAGTTATTTTGGGGGTCACACGAGATACTGAAAGCAAAGGTTCACATACTTTTTCCACTCACAAATATGTAATATTCGATCATTTTCCTTAATAAATAAATGACTGAGTATAATATCTTTGTCTCATTTGTTTAATTGGTTTCTCTTTATCTACTTTTAGGACTTGAGTGAAAATCTGATGATGTTTTAGGTCATATTTATGCAGAAATATAGAAAATTCTAAATGGTTCACAAACTTTCAAGCACCACTGTAAGGGAATAAATAAAAATGTACATAAATGTTTAAATTACACCATAGCTTCATGTTCAGAGTGAGAGACACACAGAAATAAAACTTTGCCAGGGTATGATATTTCATGAAGGCTCACCAGACACAACAACTGTGCAATTTAAAGTCATAAGGGCAGGTTTTATTTTACGCATGACCTCAAATTTAGAGCACTATTTTTTATAAAAGAACCCTGCTGCAACTTTATTTTGTCTTTTTCACATTAACATTGCTCCCACCATGCCCATTAAACCAAATGCGTATGTTGCACTTACCTTTGTTATATCTCTTAATTTGTGTCATCATACCTATAATTTTAAAGTGCTTTTTGTCAGATAAGATTAAGGTAGTCATGCAATTTGCCTCTGCAATTTCAGATTTGAACTCTAAGCTGGGTTAACATCAGTAACAAAATATTCTGTGTGCCAATTTGAATCTGCAAGTTCACATTTCCCATGAAATAGAAAAATGTGTCTGTGTGTTATGACAGTAGTTGTCAAGTTGGGAGGCAGGCCGGCCATGGTCCACTAGGGGGACCGAGAAAACTTGCAGGCGGAGCTTCAAGATGACTGAAAATAATTATAAAATAGCAACAAAATACTGTACTTAAGTCACTAAAAATCAAGCTACAGCATGGGTGTCAAATGTAAGGACTTTTAAAAGTGAACCGCTTCATCAAAATTCAAAATGTGTCACAAACTGCCCACAATGGCACCACCTTTAAAAACAGACCTTATCTGAATAGTTTAGCTGGATTACATTTACACCTGGCATTAAAATGCAACACCAGTGACCACATCATGTCCAAATTGAGATCGGAAGGACTCCTCATATACACATGGCATTTTGGTGTTTAGTTGCTACTCACATTTAACTGTGTACAGCAACGTAGTTAGAATAGGAATGGGCTGATTGTAATGACCCAACAGGGGGAAAAAAAAAAGCTAAAAATAATGATTACATGCCGAATTCCCATAAAGAAGTTTAGTATTATAGCACGATGACAAATATACGACAGTCTTATCAAGGAAATGGTAGTCTGAATTCACACACCCAACTGCTACATCGGGACTGACTACCTTTCTACAGATTTCCAGATAACTGCCACCGCCCTATACAATGCTTTGTCTTTTCTGCTAACTTGATCGTTGCCCGAGGAGAGAAATCACCTTTACATTGTCACCCGTGCTAAAAGTGTCCGACTGAAATGCTCCAATGTTGAATCCAGAGGATTATGAATTAGCTTTTATGAATTTTTGGTTGGTTTGACTTTGTGTCGAATGAGCGGTTGCTCATGGGTTCCCGAATGAGGCACATTACCTGCATTGTGAGGGAGTGTCAGTTACGGCACGTTTCCCCGAAGGTGATCTGGCTCATGATATCCTCATTGTTAGGGACCCGAGTGGCTGGACCAAGTCAAGGGGTCGCCCACGTAACACCTGGCTGCGGCAGATAGAGGGTCATTTCAGGAGGGTGGGACTGGACCATGTGTCTGCCTGGGGGGTTGCCAACTGGGATCACGAGCTGTTTCGACGTGTAGTGGGTGCGGCAACAGACTTGAGTTTTATAATTATATTTAAAAAAAAAAAAAAAATTGGGAGTGGTATCCTCTAGACCAGTGGTGGCGAACCTATGGCACGCGTGCCAAAGGGGGCACTCAGAGCCCTCTCAGTGGGCACGCGCGCCGTCACCCGAGCACAGAGTTCGTTACTATAAAGCCAGAGGAATGCGGGGCCGGGCTGCTCCCCTCACTGCTCCCCCTCTTCACGCGGCCGGAGGACTTTTCTCACATCACCCGCCCCTCTGCCCAGCAGCCCAATGGGAGCGCTTCCTCCCTCTCCTGTCTGGGGTAAGGCGGGCGGCACACATGCTGCTTGAGGGTGCGGCACGGACTGCAGTCTTTTGAGTCTGTGATTCCCGTGGTGGGGTTGGAGGGGATGTGGTATAGCGGGTCCACAGCTCAAAATTGAAAAGGCCAGTTTCAACAGATAATTGCCGCACTCGCGGCTTAAAGGGGGTTATGGTAGAGTGGCCGGAGCGGTTTCCGGGAGCTTTGTGATGCGGGCAGTCCTCGCTTAAGCGCACAGGTGAGGAGTCGTCCGCATCTGTAATTATTGCCGGGAGTTGCTAATCGCCACACCTGATCCACGACCCGTAAAATATAATGGAAGCTTTGGGGGCGGAGCTTAATAGGGAAGACCTGCGTGAAACACTTGAGAGGATCGAAGGGATGACAAAGGACAGCACGGTTAGTTATGAAAATGAAATCCTTAAAGTGTAGAATTCTCTGCCAAATAATCTTAAGTCAATGAAGGCACTCGAGATTGCTTTCCTTACTTTGTTTGGAACATCTTATGCTTGTGCGCAGCTGTTTTCAGCTTTGAATTAAATCAAATCTGACACCAGAAACAGACTAACAGATGACCTGAGTTCTGCATGTGTTGCTCTCAAGCTTACAAAGTATGAGCCAAGGTTAGACAAATTATCAGCATGCATACAACAGCAAAAAACACATTAATTGTTCAAAAGCATACCGAATGCAAACTTTAACCTTTCAACAAAAAGTTGTTTGTATCTTTGAAAGCTCTGTTATTATGTTTTTCTTTTAAGACAAAAGATGTTAATGTATGAGTGGCTTTTCTAAACTAAAAGCTCAGTAGATAGACAGACAGAGAATCAGTATTGGCAGTCCAGTCCAATTTACCATCCAGCTGCACTCCCAGATATTTATAGGTCTGTACCCTCTGCACACACTCACCTCTGATGATCACGGGGTCCATGAGGGGCCTGGGCCTCCTAAAATCCACCACCAGCTCCTTGGTTATGCTGGTGTTCAGTTTTAGGGGGTATTCAGGTTAAATTGCCATGTTGGCACTTTGCGATAAATAAGTAGGTTTTGGATTGCAGTTTGGGCACTTGGTTTCCAAGTGGTTCACCATCACTGCTCTAGACTTTCTCGTATACTCAGATATGGGGATGGATATTTGAGGAGTAAACCGCAAGACAATAATTATATTTTTATATTATGTATATTAAAGAACGAACATTAACAAATCAAATCAAATTAATAATACATTGAACAATTATTATTATAAAAGTAAACTTGAATAAACTGGACTCTGCAGCTGCAAGAATAAAAGGTAAAGTATAATTTCTGGTTAGTGGAAAAATCCCAAAAATTTACAGAAATCTACATTTTGTACCTAATACTTGTATGCAAAATTTCGTTGACCTATGAGAAAGCGTACTCAAGTTATCGTGTTTACACACACACACACAAGCACAATTCCAAAAATGGTATTTTCTTACTCAAACTATAAACGTCTAAAACGTCGACATTCATCAAAATCTCAAAATGGAATTTTTGGAGGATTCCAAAACTTTCCTTACACTTCATATACAAGACAGTCAGGGAGGTCTAAAAACATCGAGATTCATCAAAATCTCAACTTTGAATTTTTGGAAGATTACAGTACTTTTCTTATACTTTGTATACAAGAAAGTAAAAAAAAAAGTCTGCAGTAACTAATTTGTATTTTAAAAATCACTTTTGATTTTTTATTTTCAGAAATAATTCTTTTAGGTTTAATTTAAAAAGTAATGTTTACGTCAATTAAGTAGTGAGCAACTTTTGCTACTTTCAAAATTTTCTATATTGAAAAACACTGCATTTTGGTAATAGCTGTTATTACTTATCCCTACTCATTTTATGCTGTAGGTCACATATTCTAGTGATACACTGGGGGACCTTGGAAGAATTAAAGGTTAAAAGCCACTGGTCTATAACATACAACAGAATGGCTGTTGGTACACCTCAAACTAGGAATGAGCTCAGGTACTCTATACTAGATTTGATCAGCTGTAAGGGTCAATTCTCACTTCCTTTTTCACCTTTGCTTATTCAGAGAACCAGTTTAAGTCAAAATACCATTTTGTACTTAGTTATTTGTTATTTGTTAACTTACTTTATATAATTGTTTAATATTTGATTACTAATGCTAAAAAGTAAATAGTAAAGTTGAAATGTCTGTGTGTTTTTAATTACCCAGAATAGCACTATGCAAAACAGAAATAATCATTACTAAGCAAATGATTTAAATAAAAGTATAAACTAATCCACAAGAAATGGATTATAAAGAGCAAAATAATAGAGATAGATGATCATGTGACAAAAATTTCAGTGATATTTTCCAGGGTGGACCCTGACCACCCCTCCCTCAACAGGCGTGCACCTGTTGCTTGATCAGATTTTTGTGAGATGCACTGTACTGCAGAATGGACAAATTGTAATCTTATCTTTGTGTTGTATGAATTATGTAATTAATCATTTTTTTAACTGGTAACTGCATGGACCTGTGAACTTGTTCAAGGCACCTTTTTACAGCTCTCGAGTTGGCACTCCGTCAATAGCGCTAGAAAAATAATCAAAATGAATTGAAATGGAGCTTGAATAGAAAGCACCTGAGTAAGCAATAAAAGCAAAGCTACCGCTTTGTAGATTCAGCTGTCTTTTGTCTAAGCAAATCTTCAAGATCTGATCTTAATGTTGTTCAAAAGAACACACATCTCTCTATTTATTAAAAAAAAAAAAATCTTGGAAGGAGATGAGCCTTGATTTTCTTGGAGAAACACTTATATGTCCCGCGAGAATGTTGGCGCAGTACACATGCAGAGCAGGTTTGAGATAATGGAATACAAAAATTCGAAAGTCTCAAAAAAAAAACAAAAAAAAAAATAGGAAAGATCGCACTAGCGCAAACAACCGAAATGTACTCGGTGAAATAATGGAACAGTGAAAAGAGATCGAATATATTGTTCGATTTAAACTTGTAAGTTAGAAACTTGTAGATTGTCTAATTCGTGTTGCCATCAGGGGAAAAAAAAAAAAAAAAGTATTGTTTCTTCCCAATGAAGAGGCGCATCCGTGAAAATTAAAAGATTCCAAAAACGGTGTGGTACACATGCAGAGCAGGTTAAAGATAACACAAGTAAGAAAATTCGAAAGTCTCAAAAAAAAAAAAAAAAAAAAAATAAAGATCACATTAGCCCAAACAAACGGCAATTATTACTCAGTAGAATAACGAAACAGTGAAAAGAGATTGAATATATTGTTCAGATTCACACTAAGTTAGAGACTTATAGATTGTCTAAGTCGTGTTGCCAGCGAGAATTCAAAGATTCCAAAAAAGTTGGTGTGGTATGAAGTCCCGTGAGAGGGAGACTTTTAACATGAGATTCTTTCAAGTCACGGCCCTACTTACAACTACAGTAATCCCTCCTCGATCGCGGGGGTTGCGTTCCAGAACCCCCGCGATAGATGAAAATCCGCGAAGTAGAAACCATATGTTTGTATGGTTATTTTTATATATTTTAAGCCTGTTAACATTATTAGAGCCCTCTAGACATGAAATAACACCCTTGTAGTCAAAAGTTTAAACTGTGCTCCATGACAAGACAGAGATGACAGTTCTTTCTCACAATTAAAAGAATGCAAACATATCTTCCTCTTCAAAGAATGCGTGTCAGGAACAGACAATGTCAGAGAGAGAGAGAGCGCGCACGACAGAAAAGCAAACAATCAAAAAATCAATACGTGCTTTTGGGCTTTTAAGTATGCCGAAGCACCACGATAAAGCAGCATTTTTTAGAGGAGCGTCCATATCTTCTAAGCAAACAGCCTCTGTGCAAACAGCCCCTCTGCTCACATCTCCTCCGTCAGGTGCAGAGAACGTCAGAGAGGGTGAGAGAGAGAGAGAGAGAAGCAAACAATCAAGCACCGCGCGGGATGCATATCTTACAGCATTGAGGAGTTTTAGTTAATATGTAATGCATGCTCTGATTGGGTAGCTTCTAAGCCATCCGCCAATAGCGTCCCTTGTATGAAATCAACTGGGCAAACAAACTGAGGAAGCGTGTAGCATAAATTAAAAGACCCATTGTCCACAGAAACCCACGATCCAGGGAAAATCCATGATATATATTTAGATATGCTTACATTTAAAATCCGCGATGGAGTGAAGCCGCGAAAGTCGAAGCGCGATATATCTAACCTATATATCTAATATCTAACCTCAGTCGTGTGAATGCTTTTCTCAGACACACTTCCTGCGCTCTCAGCTCTTACAAATTTTATCAGGATAATAATAATACATTCTAGATGACAACATCAACGACAAAGCAAAGAAGAAAGAGCATGGACAAACATTTGAAAAAGTTACTTTATTTATTAGAGAGAAAGAAAAGATATTCACTCACAGGCAGTTATGTGTTGCATTGTCATGATGAAAGTCCAAACACGGAATTAAAATTCCATGCGATCTTGAAGAAAAGTTAATTTCAAATAAAAAAAATTCAAATAATGCATATGTAACAATTCCCATGAAAATAATCTCTTTAAATTGTATATCTGCGAGCGAAGCGAGTAGGGGATGAAGCCCCTAGTTTAAAAAAAGAAAAGAAAAAAAAAAAACTTACCCATTCGGAATCTTTTTGCCTGCTGGCCCTCATGTCCTGTGCTGGCTTCGTCCTGGAAGCTGCAACGAAACAGCAGCATGAAACAGAAACCTTGATTCAAAGCAGTACTTTTTCAGTTACCCTTTCCATTAGTCTTACCAAGTGGGTTAACTAAGGAAAATCTGTGAATAAGAACAGGCCGTAGAAACCAAACACAGATTGTCAACTCCTTTTCACAAAGCACACCCTTAATAATTTCCAAGTTATACTTGGAGTGGACCTTGGGTCCTAGTTTCACCTGCATGATGAAATCAAATATTTTGTGCATTTTTTTGTTCTCTAGTTGAAGAAAGGTGCAAGTTGTATTTAAAGTCTGTGTTACAAAATTTTGTACAACAATGGGCTTCAATTATGGGGCTAATCAGTCTACGTAACCAAGTGCTTTTTTATACAACATTTGCAGTTTTTCTTTGTCTATTTTTAACCAAGGGTAAATATTATTAGCAGGCAGTTACAATCGGAATATAAGTGTAATGTCACTGTGCTCTGTGCAAATATTTTAAATCCGTTTTCCTTTTCTTTCTACATGCACAGCTGAGCCAGATTTAGTACAAAGGGGATCAGCATTTAGAACTGCTAGGCCAAACATTGGACAAGACAGACAAATGGGCAACGTGCACTATTTCTGTGTGTTAGAGTCAGCATGAAATTGTATCCTCTCTTTGCCTTGTTTGGAATGGCATGATTTACCTAAGCAAGTGCCTGCACATGGAGAAAGAGTATAAAGCCTTGCCACATTGCCCGGCACACCTCTGAAGCCAAAGAACAGCTGGGAGATAACATCATCCAATCCAGAAAATCCTTCCAGCGTAGCGACGAGAATGGCAGACTCTACACATGGGCTTGTCATGGCTTCCTCATCTGTTATGCCGCATAAACCGTCATTAAAGAAAGCGAAGTTATTTTCTCTTATGTGACTTCTTACCGCCGTACCACTATGGGAGGGATATCGCCTCATTATAATAGATCTCTTAAAAATGCCACAATTAAAAAAAAAACTTATTCCAACCAAGGAGCTAACGTCCCCTAGAGGAAAACAGCAGTGTGATATAATATTTAAAACTGGGACTTCAAACCCGGTGGCTGTGGGTTTAAACCCTGCTACTGACACTGTGTAACCATGAGTAACTCACTTCACTTGCCCATGCTCCAATTAGAAAAGCAAAAGAAATGTATCTCAAATGTTGAGTCATCTTAGAGAAAGACGTTGTTCAAATATTAATAGTAATATTATTAGGTCACTAGAGCTACTTACTCTTGAACATACTATATGCAATTATCCATGAGTAAAACATGCATTAGATTAGTCCCTGCTTTTCCTAGTGACTTGGCTTTTGTTGATGGTCACTGCACACAATTTTACAGAAAAGTGTTTTATTTATTTTTATTAAAATAGGTAAATCAGTAGGAATAAATGTGAAATGTAATTTCATTTGTATGTATTTTCATGTTTTTCATAAGTTGTATGTTGTCTCTTTAAAGTTTGAAGATGCGAATGTGTATGCTAAGCAGTGCTTGAAGTACAGTAGATATACAGTACAGTGCTCTCCATAATGTTTGGAACAAAGATTTTTTTTTTTCTTGATTTCCCCCCCTGCTCCACAGTTCAAAATTACAAAATCAAACAATTCAGATGTGATTAACGTGCACATTGCAGACTTTCTTTGAGGGGGATTTGCAGACATTTTAGTCACACTGTGGTAAAGAGAGGGCCGCGGCTCATTGCCTTTTAAAATAAAACTAGCCGAAGCCAGCCGTAGCACACGGCGGTGTAAGAATAGGAAAGGGAAAACGGTGAGAAAGGAATTTAGTATAACAAATGCTTAGGAAACAACCGTCGCAGTATAATGAAAATAGCAAGGAGCGAAACCAATGCCAATGGTCGAGAGAATACCTTCCTGTAGCAGGCTACGGAAAACATAGACATATATAGATAGACGCTGCATTCACTGTGTTGCCCAGTCGACACGATACGTCACCTCGTCTGCCATACTGCGAGTGGCAAAAGTGCCATTTAAACTAATACAAGTAGATGTGGAAACCGGGTTTTCTGATGAAAAAACAATAACATTTTAAACAGTATTGTTTACATATTATTGTTTTTGGATTTTTTTTTCTCCCTAAATAATAAAAACCATCATTTAAAAACTGCATTTTGTGTTTACTTGTGTTATATTTGACTAATGGTTAAATGTGTTTGATGATCAGAAACATTTTGTGTGACAAACATGCAAAAGAATAAGAAATCAGGAAGGGGGCAAATAGTTTTTCGCACCACTGTAGATATGACAATACTTTTTCTACATGGTAACCAAACCCCAACCAACCCATTTCAAAGCACTGTAATGCATGGGACAATTGGCGTCACAGGTGTTTGTGATCACTCAGGTGTGTTTCATTAGTTCATAAGATACCTCGGCTTGCTACTACCCTTTGCCTTTGTTTAAGTTGAGAACAAGAGCTGTGCTAATGAAAGTCGAGGAAGTCATTATGAGGCTGAAAAACAAGAATAAAACCATTGATCCACACGTTATGGAAGGTACGGGAAGCTGGGGCTTGATGGTGTTAAAACTTAAATACAAACCTACAAACTGGAGCCTCGCGAGTCCTGATGCGAGTCACTTTAAGAATTGAACACAGGACTCTTGACCAGTGAATGAGGGGTAGAAGTGCTAGAATCCTAACTAGGAAAAGAAAATCCGAACACATTTCTCCAGTTTTGATGTCACTACACTGGTTACCTGTGTCATTCAGGATTGACTTTAAAATACTGCTTATGGTTTATAAAGCCTTAAATAATCTGGTCCATCTTGTATATCAGAATGTCTGACACGTTATATTCCAAATCGTAACCTTAGATCTTCAAATGAGTGTCCCCTTAGAATTCCAAAAGCTAAACTTAAAAGAAGTGGTGAGGCGGGCGGCCTTCTGCTGTTATGCACCTAAAATCTGGAATAGCCTGCCAATAGGAATTCATCAGGCTGATACGGTGGAGCACTTTAAAACACTGCATGGCTTCCTCCTAACTTCACTTTAATTTAATCCTGATAACTCTGTATGTTCAATTCATAGTGGCTCCAAAATCCATACTGACCCCAACTCTCTCTTCTGTTTCTTTTTCCGGTTTCTTTGTGGTGGCGGCCTGCGCCACCTCCACCTACTCAAAGCTTCATGATGCTCCAACATTGATGGACTGAAAGCCAGAAGTCTACGTGACCATCATCATCAGGTCCTTCCATGAGAACCCTAAATACAAAGAGGACTGTTTCATTTATGTTAGGTAGAATGCCCAGAGGGGACTGGGTGGTCTCTTGGTCTGGAATCCCTACAGATTTAATTTTTTTTCTCCAGCCGTCTAGAGTTTTGATCAGAGATGTGACTAATTTAAATTACAGACGCTCCTTTACATCACTGGCAAATACACCTTTATAATCCCTCATTGTGACTGCTCTTTTTATTTTTAGCCGGACAAGAAGTTTTCTTTTATTCTGGTTAATTCTTGTATGCATTTTAGTTAACTTATTTATTGAGCTTCTGTAAAAAGCCAGATTTCCCCCTTGGGACAAATAAAAGTTAAAAGTTCAAAAAACTGCAAGCTCAAAGGGCTGTGGCAAATGAATGCTGCCTAGAATTACTGCACAAAGTGGCAACTTTAATTCAGAAAGTTCCAGAATTTATCACGAGACGTCTAGACGTGAAGTATCAAGTGACTGCGTGAGAACTCTAACTACAAAGAGGACTGTTTCATTTATGTTAGGTAGATTGCCCAGAGGGGACTGGGCGGTCCCGTGGCCTGGGACCCCTGCAGATTTTATTTTTTTTTCTACAGCCGTCTGGAGTTTTTTTTTCCGTTTTTTCTGTCCACCCTGGCCATCGGACCTTACTTATTCTATGTTAATTAATGTTGACTTATTTTTATTTTTTATTGTGTCTTCTATTT
The DNA here is from genome assembly GCF_016835505.1 of Polypterus senegalus. Lineage (NCBI taxonomy): Eukaryota > Metazoa > Chordata > Cladistia > Polypteriformes > Polypteridae > Polypterus > Polypterus senegalus. The sequence goes on along the minus strand of NC_053156.1, from coordinate 18,513,797 downwards.
TTCTATTCTTCATTTTGTAAAGCACTTTGAGCTACATTTTTTTGTATGAAAATGTGCTATATAAATAAATGTTGTTGTTGTAGTCATTCCAATGTGGCTTTACGGTTTAGGATGTGTGCAGAATCTCCCCAGAGTAACTAAAAATATCTTAGCAAAATGCACAAGCTTTCCATATTCTGAAAATACAGTACAACTGGAAAACTGACATGTGGATTTTACAACATGAATAATGCAAGATTTTTTTTTTTTTAACCTTTTTCCATAAATGCTTTTCAAATTGTGTGACATTGTCCGGCATTGATCAATATTAGATTATATTATGTAATAATGTTTTGTCTCTAAACAGTACATCAAGTAACACAAAGAAAAACTCTTTTTTGGATGATGTACTCCATTAATACACAACATAGACTTACAGGATTTGCTAGCCAATGAATAGACAAAGCATCTCAGCAGCCAAACTCTGCTCACATTTTGCTACGGTTTTATTTCCGAATTCTTTTAACTCCTTTCAGTTTTTTTTTTTTTTTTTGTTCCGTTTGCAAAAATGCACTTCAATAATAAAACGATTTTTCATTAGCTTGTAGCTTCATGATTCCATTATATTGAAAAGAATTAATCAAAAGTGAATCTGATGTAATTTAGATCTTAGGCGATGGCACAAAAATGTTCAAAAAACTATTAGGGGAAAGAAAAAAAAAAACATTTGTCTCAAGTGTTTTCTGAAATTTGGCTCTAGCCAAGAATTCCTTCATTTGGGTACATTACTAATGTAAAAGAGACAGGGAGAGGTTAGGAGCAGGGCACTGATACAGCGCTTTGCCACACCCACCACACGACAAACCAACTCAAGATCACAGATTAGGACCCGAGTGCAGCCATTCAACGGGCGACACCTCCGTATCACACAAGTTCAGATGGAATGGAACCAGTATGAGGTTTTTATGGCGGCTGGAGTGCCAGTTCTGCCACCAGTCCCCAAGTCATTCCCTGCAGGTTGGTGGGCCTACATGCAGGGCTAGATGCAGATTAACGTTAATAAGAACATAAGCTTAATGCGCTTTGTTAAATATTTTCTGACAATCTTAAATGAACTGTGACGATGCAAAGAAACTCCTTATATTAAAACCACAAGAAACCTCCGTTTTGCAAATACCTACCGCCTTCGCCCCCCCTATGACCAAACTTCGCACAGTGGGTGGCCGAACCTTTGCAGCCGCTGCTCCACGGCTCTGAAATGCCCTACCAGAGAACCTGAGAGCACAGCAGATTATGGGCTGTTTATAAAAAAAACACACCTGAAGACTTTTTTATTTAGGGAAGCATATTAACAAAAACGCCACTATTTATTGTTGTTTTCTCTCCGTTTTTATCTTGTTTTGTCTGTTAAATATTTTATGTAGCACTTTGAGATTTACTACTAATGTAAAGTGCCTTATAAATAAAATGAATAATTACTATTTATTATAAACAAAAACAATGAGTGCTGACCCACTGACTCGTGACTCTAAATTAAACCTTTCAGCGCACAGCGACAGAATAGAATCCAACTGACTGGTGGGTCCAAAATGAAGCTTTTAGTCTTTGCACATGAGTTGATGGGTGTAACGGAACAAGATGCAGAGGACAGAAAGATATGAAAGATGATGATCTGCTGTGGCGACCCCTAAAGGGAGCAGCCAAAAGAATAAGAAGAAGTCTTTGCACATGAGTGTGGCCAGAGACAGACTGACATTGGGCTGAAGGGTGTCTTAAAATCGAGCCAGTCAGCAAGTACACACTTGTGACTGATGACCGACCAGCATCCTACTGACTGCTAAGTACATTGAGACTTTTCAGTGTGTACACTCAAATGTGCATCCCACTGACTGGGGGCTACAAACTGAAACTTTCAGTAACAGCAGTCAGTGGGATGCCACTCTACTTCTGAACTGAGTCTTTCAATGTGTACAACACAAGTGGTACAGGATGAAGGAATATTTTAGACATTAAATTAACATGCAAATAAATGGGCGTACAGTGAAATGTGCCAATAAATAAATAACACATAATATGTGAGCATAAATTATTAAGTGATGACATGTTTTTGTTACTTATTTCTTTATGTATTTAATAATTTCTTCCTTTACCGTATATACTCACGTATTAAGTTCTCCGCGGATAAGTCAGGGCTTGATTTTACCGTATAATTTCCGGTATTTTATAATGTCGGTTGTATAAGTTGAATGCGGAAAACTCACGCTATTGGTCTAAGAGATTATGATATGCTAACGCCCGCCTGAGCGGGCGTTAGCATATCATAACCACGAAGCACACGTACGAGGTGTGGCAGAAAAGTAATGAGACTGGCAACACTGCAAGCGATCTGGCAACGCTGCGCTGTTGTCCTTGATAGAGCACGTGTATCAGTACCCTCCCATAGCTCAGTGCGAGTTTCAACTCCTTCCGTTAACTACGTGATTTTTGTGACTGCTATTAGCGAAGTTGTGTTTCTGGTTGTGCGTCACGCAAAATGGAACAGCGGAATTTGGAGCAACGTTGTGCCATTAAACGGCAAGTGTGACGTTTTGAAAAGTTAAAACAGGCCTATGGGGAACATTCTTTATCCCGAGCTCAAGTTTTTTGCTGGCACAAATCATTTTTGGAAGGCAGAAAACACGTTGAAGATGAACACCGTTCAGGGAGGACTTCAACTTCGAAAACCAATGGAAACATCGAACGTGTGAACACTCTTGTGAGATCAGACCGTCGTTTAACATTAAGAATGTTGAGTGAACAATTAAATTTGAACAGATTTACCGTTCATCAAATTTTGACTGAACATTTGCACATGCGAAAGGTCTGTGCCAAAATGGTGCCGAAAAACTGCCCACTCCATAACAGAATTTTTGACCTCAAAAGGCATTCCTGTGCTTCCCCAGCCCCCTTATTCACCTGACCTCAGTCCGTGTGACTTTTTCCTTTTTCCTAAACTGAAAAATGTCCTCAAAGGACGTCATTTCGGGACTTTAGAAAACATCCAAAAGAGTGTAACGGACATGCTGAAGACCATACCGGTTGAAGACTTCCAGCGCTGCTACCAACAGTGGGAACAACGTCTCCATCGGTGTGTAGCTGCCCATGGGAACTACTTTGAAGGGGAGAACATTGATGTATGAAAAAAATAAAAACTTTGGTAAATAAAAAATCAGTCTCATTACTTTTCTGCCACACCTCGTATTGTTCCTACGTGACCACACGGTAATACCCGAATTATTCCGAAGCAAGGTTAGCAGTGTTGTGTTTGCGATGCAATTTTGCCAGTGTCGTACCAACTTTTTAATGCCCAATTACTACTCCTTCCGCCTTTACTGTTTCCAATGAAAATATAAAAGTATGGAAACTTTTTGAACGTCCCTCGTAGAAAGATCCCTCCAAATGATTGTGCAAACTTTAGGCTAACAGCAGTAGATTAATTGAATCTGCTGGGTTTGACAAAGACAAGGCGGTTCTTCAAATGAAGCGACAGCTGTTGCCTTTTTTGTATAAAAAAAAAAACAAAATACCGTATATACTTACAGTTAAGTTCTCCCGCAGATAATTCGGGGCTTGATTTTACCGTATAATTTCTGGTATTTTATAATGTTGGTAGTATAAGTTGAATGCGGCAAAAACCCAAGTTATTGGTCTAAAAGATTGTGATATGCTAACGCCCGCCACGAAGCACACGGCCTTTATTTTCTATATATTGTGCCTACGTGACCACATGGTAATACCCATACTATTCCAAAGCGACGTTTGCACTGATTTGTGTTTTTGTATCTCACACCCTCGTACACCTTTATCGTAAGAGCAACCCTTATCTACGATGAAGCTTTCGATCAGAAGAAAATATGAAGCTGGTTTTAAAGTAAAAGACGAAGTGGCGAAAGAAACTGGTAACTGCGCTGTTGCAACAAAATTCGATGTGTGTGAGAAACTGATGCAAGATTAGAGGAGGCAAGAAGAAAAAAAATGAACTGTCGTATTTTTGAATGGGCGTATAGGTTGGGGTCTGATTTTATGATCAATTTTTGACTTGTACACAAGTACATATGGAATTTATTTCTGCAGGCAATAAGAAACACAGTTTAAAAATTTGACCCATTAAAGTTGAGAGGGTGGGAGTACTGCGTTTTGATTGGTGAACTGGCATTAAATAACATGATCAGAGTTGTGACTAATTTAAATTACAGAAGCTCCTTTACATCACTGGCAAATACACCTTTATAATCCCTCATTGTGACTGCTCTTTTTATTTTTAGCCAGACAAGAAGTTTTCTTTTATTCTGGTTAATTCTTGTATGCATTTTAGTTAACTTATTTATTGAGCTTCTGTAAAAAGCCAGATTTCCCCCTTGGGACAAATAAAAGTTTAAAGTTCAAAAAACTTCAAGCTCAAAGGGCTGTGGCAAATGAATGCTGCCTAGAATTACTGCACAAAGTGGCAACTTTAATTCAGAAAGTTCCAGAATTTACCACGAGACGTCTAGACGTGAAGTATCAAGTGACTGCGTGAGAACCCTAACTACAAAGAGGACTATTTCATTTATGTTAGGTAGAATGCCCAGAGGGGACTGGGCGGTCCCGTGGCCTGGGACCCCTGCAGATTTTATTTTTTTTTTCTACAGCCGTCTGGAGTTTTTTTTTTTTTCCCCGTTTTTTCTATCCACCCTGGCCATCGGACCTTACTCCTTTTCTATGTTAACTAATGTTGTCTTATTTTAATTTCTTATTTTGTCTTTTATTTTTCTTTTCTTAAGTATGTAAAGCTATTCTTTGTATGAAAATGTGCTACATAAATAAATGTTGTTATCCACTGTTGGCACGACCCTTGATGGCGAAATATTTACATCCACTCTATGGACAATTCACCAAACAAAACTCAGTAACTCGGTGCAGCCCACCCTTCTCAACCATCCACAGGTGTAAATGAGGCTTTTCATTTCATTCAGCATGTCACTGAAACAAACAAATGAAGAAATGAGTACACAAAGAACCAAATGTTTCATGAAATGTTTTTATCGCTTAATTTATGATCACATATTGTGGTTTTATTTATTTGTTTCATTTCACAACACATTTATTTGTGCATTTATTTTATTTTGTCCAAAATATTCCACCATACCTGTGTTTCCAGGGACCATAAAATGAGACTTTTAATGTCGGCACAAGTGTGCCTGGAGACAGAATGGCATCCCATGGAGTGGTCTAAATTAAACCTTTCAGTGAGAGCACACGTGTATAATGGAATATTTCAGACAAAATACATGCACAAAAAAAAAAATAATTATGGACTGGCATAATGAAAGTAAATAAAAACACAGTATCTACGCATAAATAATTAAATGTTTGATGATGTTTGCTTTTTTAGTCATTTGCTGTGAATGAGGCACACTACCTTGCATTGTGAGGGAGCGTTAGTGATGGCACTACGGCCATGTGGCGTGTTTCCCCCGTGGGTGATCCGGCTCGTAAGATCCTCACTGTTGGGGACCAGAGTGGCAGGACCAGGCCAAGGGGTCGCCCACGTAACACCTGCCTGTGGCAGATTGAGAGTAATTTCCACCGCGTGTCTGCCTGGGGGATTGCCAACCAGGATCCTGAGTTGTTTCGTCATGTAGCGAGTGCGGCAATGCACCGTTGCTCCCCAACTTGACTTGATTTCACTATGCACTTAAATATTTATTTCCGTGTCGCCACATACAACATGAGGGGCGGCACGGTGGCGCAGTGGTAGCGCTGCTGCCTCGCAGTTAAGAGACCCAGTTTCGCTTCCCGGGTCCTCCCTGCGTGGAGTTTGCATGTTCTCCCCGTGTCTGCGTGGGTTTCCTCCGGGTGCTCCGGTTTCCTCCCACAATCCAAAGACATGCAGGTTAGGTGGTTTGGCGATTCTAAATTGGCCCTAGTGTGTGCTTGGTGTGTGGGTGTGTTTGTACCCTGCCCAGGATTGGTTTCTGCCTTGTGCCCTGTGTTGGCTGGGATTGGCTCCAGCAGACCCCCTGTGACCCTGTATTCGGATTCAGCGGGTTAGAAAATGGATGGATGGACATACAACATGAAATATTCCTTTAAATGAAAACTGAGAGGGTGGGCTCTAGCAATTACTGTGTTTTGAAGGGGTTCATTACCGATGAAGCACAAGCTTAAAGTTGACAGGAACTTAAAATACTATAACTCCCTTATTCCAATGTCAATACGCCTTTAGCATAGCATACTGCACCTAAGACAGTTTTGTTTTATTGCGTTTGTCACGGTATGTGATGCATCACTGAAATACATATTTACAGAAATAAATGCTTCATGCTTAATTCATGCTCACATTTTGTGTTTTTATTTCACAATACAGTATATTTAGTTGCATATATATTTATTTTTAAATATTCCTCCATACGAGTATCCCCAGGGACTCTAAAATGAGCCTTCAGAGACAGACTGGTGTACCACTGACAAATGGCCTTAACTGGGGCCTCTCATTATGAGCATGAGTGTGCCTGGTGACAGACCACCATCCCACTGGCTGGTAGTTCAAAATTCAGTGTCAGCATGTGAATGTGGCCGAAGATAAACTAAACAACTCACTGTCTACACGTGTGTGCCCGATGACAGACTTGTGCCCTGGCAACTCTAAACCGAGCTTTTTAGTGCCTGCATGTGAATGTGCCTGGTGTACCACTGACAGGTGGCCCTCTCAGTGTGTGTGCAAAGTGTGCCAACATCCCACTGACTGGTAACCCTAAATTAAACCTTTCAGTGTCGTATATGATGGATGCATTCAGGATGGAGGTGGGATTACATCAGGGATCAGCTCTGAGCCCATACAATGGCTTGCAAAAGTATTCGGCCCCCTTGAACTTTTCCACATTTTGTCACGTTACAGCCACAAACATGAATCAATTTCATTGGAATTCCACGTGAAAGTGGTGTACACGTGAGAAGTGGAACGAAAATCACACGACTCCAAACATTTTTTACAAATAAATAACTGCAAAGTGGGGTGTGCGTAATTATTCAGCCCCCTTTGGTCTGAGTGCAGTCAGTTGCCCATAGACATTGCCTGATGAGTGCTAATGACTAAATAGAGTGCACCTGTGTGTCATCTAATGTCAGTACAAATACAGCTGCTCTGTGACGGCCTCAGAGGTTGTCTAAGAGAATATTGGGAGCAACACCACCATGAAGTCCAAAGAACACACCAGACAGGTCAGGGATAAAGTTATTGAGAAATTTAAAGCAGGCTTAGGCTACAAAAAGATTTCCAAAGCCTTGAACATCCCACAGAGCACTGTTCAAGCGATCATTCAGAAATGGAAGGAGTATGGCACAACTGTAAACCTACCAAGACAAGGCCGTCCACCTAAACTCACAGGCCGAACAAGGAGAGCGCTGATCAGAAATGCAGCCAAGAGGCCCATGGTGACTCTGGACGAGCTGCAGAGATCTACAGCTCAGGTGGGGAATCTGTCCATAGGACAACTATTAGTCGTGCACTGCACAAAGTTGGCCTTTATGGAAGAGTGGCAAGAAGAAAGCCATTGTTAACAGAAAACCATAAGAAGTCCCGTTTGCAGTTTGCCACAAGCCATGTGGGGGACACAGCAAACATGTGGAAGAAGGTGCTCTGGTCAGACTTTTTGGCCAAAATGCAAAACGCTATGCGTGGCAGAAAACTAACACTGCACATCACTCTGAACACACCATCCCCACTGTCAAATATGGTGGTGGCAGCATCATGCTCTGGGGGTGCTTCTCTTCAGCAGGGACAGGGAAGCTGGTCAGAGTTGACGGGAAGATGGATGGAGCCAAATACAGGGCAATCTTGGAAGAAACCCTCTTGGAGTCTGCAAAAGACTTGAGACTGGGGCGGAGGTTCACCTTCCAGCAGGACAACAACCCTAAACATAAAGCCAGGGCAACAATGGAATGGTTTAAAACAAAACATATCCATGTGTTAGAATGGCCCAGTCAAAGTCCAGATCTAAATCCAATCGAGAATCTGTGGCAAGATCTGAAAACTGCTGTTCACAAACGCTGTCCATCTAATCTGACTGAGCTGGAGCTGTTTTGCAAAGAAGAATGGGCAAGGATTTCAGTCTCTAGATGTGCAAAGCTGGTAGAGACATACCCTAAAAGACTGGCAGCTGTAATTGCAGCAAAAGGTGGTTCTACAAAGTATTGACTCAGGGGGCTGAATAAGTACGCACACCCCACTTTTCAGTTATTTATTTGTAAAAAATGTTTGGAATCATGTATGATTTTCGTTCCACTTCTCACGTGTACACCACTTTGTATTGGTCTTTCACGTGGAATTCCAATAAAATTGACTCATGTTTGTGGCTGTAATGTGACAAAATGTGGAAAAGTTCAAGGGGGCCAAATACTTTTGCAAGCCCCTGTATTTGCAATGGTGATGGACAGGTTGACAGATGAGATTAGACAGTGGACTGTGATGTTTGCTGATGACATTGTGATCTGTAGCGTTAGTAGGGAGCAGGTTGAGGAGACCCTGGAGAAGTGGAGATCTGCTCTAGAGAGGAGAGGAATGAAGGTCAGTAGGAGCACCAAGACACAATACATGTGTCTGAATGAGAGGGAGCTCAGTGGAGCAGTGAGGATGAGGGAGTAGAGTTGGTGAAGGTGGAGGAGTTTATATACTTGGGATCAACAGTACAGAGTAATGGAGATTGTGGAAGAGAAGTGCAGAAGAGAGTGCAGGCAGGGTGGAGTGGGTGGAGAAGAGTGTCAGGAGTGACTTGTGACAGACGAGTATTAATAAGAGTGAAAGGGAAGGTCTACAGGACGGTAGTGAGACCAGCTATGTTATATGGGCTGGAGACGGTGGCACTGACCAGAAAGCAGGAAGACAGAGCTAGAGGTGGCAGAGTTAAAGATGCCAAGATTTGGATTGGGTGTGACGAAGATGGATTAGAAATGAGGACCTTAGAGGGTCGGCTCAAGTTGGACGGTTGGGAGACAAAGTCAGAGAGGTGAGACTATGTTGGTTTGGACATGTACAGAGGAGAGATGAGGAGTATATTGGGAGAAGGATGTTAAGGATAGAGCTGCCAGGGAAGAGGAAAAGAGGAAGGCCTAAGAGAAGGTTTATGGATGTGGTGAGAGAGGACATGCAGGTGATGAGTGTGACAGAGCAAGATGACGAGGACAGGAAGATATGGAAAGAGATGATCCGCTGTGGCAACCACTAACGGGAGCAGCCGAAAGAGGAAAAAAGAAGTGTCGTATACTACTGTGCTCAATGACAGAATGGTGGCTGTAAACTAAGCCTTTCAATGTCTGCATGCGAGTATGACCTGTGACAGCCCAGCATCCCAAAGACTGGCGACTCTAAATTGAACCTTTCAGTGGCTACAGTACACAAGCGTGTCAGGTGGCAGACTGGTGGCCTGCTGACTCTAAACTGAGCCTTTGTGCGTCTACATGTGAATGTGCTCAGGGAAAAACTGGAGTACCACTGACAGGTGGTAAATGAAGCCTCTCATGTGGGAATGTGTGTGCCAGGTGATAGACCAACACCCCACTGACTTGTGACTCTAAATTGAATCTTTCAGTTTCTGCACGTGTGCCCAATGACAAACTGGTGTACCAGCGACTGAAACACAGTGACTGGTGTCTTTAAATCCAATGCTTCACCATTTTGCATGAGTGTGCCCAGAGACGGACTGTAGTACTACTGACTGGTAGCCCTAAATCAAGGGTGTCCAACTCCAGTCCTGGTGGGTCGCTGTGGCTGCAGGTTTTCATCCTAAGCTTTTCCTAATCGACAAGCAGTTTTCACTGCTGATTAACTCCTTTTCCCTTCATTTTCATAGCCCTGTTTTTAAGGATTCCGTCCCCTGAATTCATTCATTTCTTCATTAAATGTCAGCCAAACAGAAATGAGATGTGAAACAAGCCAACAGATGATCAGCTAAACTGGAACGTCAAACTCAAGCCATTTTCACTCCAACCAGTTTCTTAATGAGAAGCCAATTCTTGCTGCTCATTAAAGCCGTTACTGATTACTGAGATCTCTGAAGTACTGGCATCCCCGCAATGGCAGACAATTCCTATAAAAGTGTTTCGCTTTCCTTGCCAATCCGTCTGCGCGCACACACACACACACACAAACTGACAGGTCCGTACCGGCAAGATTTTTTGTTTTTTAAATGCAGTACCACGCGTGCGTTTGCACGTGTGCTGTACGCTTGGATCCCACATCCACGCTGGACTGGATACCCTTGGAGCAGTTGCAGGTTTGATCACATTGTCACGCTTCCCATCACACTTTTCTGGTCGGTCCGCACCTTTTCACCGTATTTCCCCACACAAATCAGTAGCTCCAGACGGCGCCCACTTACCTCTCCAGCGCTCGCTTGCCTACTCTGCCGCCCAACGTGCTCCTCGTTTCAAAGGTGCCGCTCCGCTGTGCGTTGGAACTCCGCTTGTCCACAGATGGCTCGCCGCCCCGCTCTGCAATGGAAGCCCAGAGGCCTCGGTCTGATCGAGGTGCGCTTTCGGGACTCGGGCCGCCGAGACCGATAAGATCGCAGACTTTCTGGAACATCGTCCGAGTGCAGCCACCGGGCGTCAGTGGAGGAAAGCGGGAAGCGGAGTCCGCTCGGCGTCCGGGGCGTGCAGCCCGGAGTCGGGCGCTCACACTCACTGGAGCGTCTTCTCGATGCGTATTCAAGATTAGAACAAAAACAAACCCACCAATAAAATAAAAAAGAAAACCGAAATTCCCGCCTGGAAACTTTCGAGAAAACGTCAGCTTCTGCAGCGGCAAAATGCAGTGGGGAGAATAAAAACAAAAGCAGACAAAAATCAAAACAACACTAACGGCGCGACCTTATCGTCTCTCCCGCTCCTTCCTCGTTTAAAACTACAACAGGGCCACAGACACGCGCACTCGACCGGAGGGCCGCCCCTCTCCACTCGAGCAACCGGGCCCTCCATTGGGCGGCCAGGCCGGTATGAAGCACTCAGGAGTCAGTGTGCATCACAGGGATTGGCCGAGGCAAGTCGGGCCTGCGAGCGCGCGGCACTCGTAAGGACGAGAACGAGGGGGGGGGGCGGGGAGAGAAAGGGTCGAAGGTGTAGTAAGTTTCACGTGAGCTACAGAAGACAGGAGATGGGAAGAAAGTAAACAAAAAAAGAATGCAAAGAAAAATAAAAAAAAACGCAGAAAGAAGTGCACGCGTCTCGTTCGTCTTTCTAGATGCGGAACTGTTCAAACCCCTCGCGCGCGCGCGCGCAAGACCCGTGTCACGTGACCCGACCTACTTTGGGGAAACTTGTTTTATTGTCATCCGTCTCATTCATCGCCCGGAGCTTCACTTGCTGTCGCACACTTCGAGGCGCTTACTCGTGTCTGTAATGTCGCCGTACTTTCCTCAGCACCGTTACGATACATTTGTGCGGAATATTATGACGCGGCAAGCGTATTACTGCAGGGGATCCTGTATTTAGGAACCCGCTATAATTAAAATTATAGTTAATTGTAAAGAATCCTGGCTGCTTCCAAAGAATCACCTTTTTATCCATCTTCCTAACCCATTTATCCAGGTCAGGGTGGAAAGAAAACTGGCATGAATATCATGAATGATAGGGCACAAGGCCAACAAAGGCTGAATATGCGCACGCACACACACACACATACACAATGGATCAATTTAGCAAAAGCCAGCAACACAATATCAGCGCATGTTCCTAAACCCCTCCTCCTCCTCATTCCCCATTCAGTCTTTTACTGTGTTCCATTTGAGATGGAAAGTCAGAATTTCCGAGTTCCAAGTTGGACTTTTCAACTGGAAGGCCTCCATGAGTTGTAAACTCGTAAGAATGACACTAACCCCAACCTCAAAATCCAAGATGGCTGTACCGTGTATCGACAGTCAAGACAGAGGTAAAGAATGTAGGGGTAATTATTGACTCTGACCTAAATTTAAAATCACACGTTAGTCAGGTTACCAGGACAGCATTTTTTCACTTAAGGAATAGAGCAAAAGTTAGATCCCTTATAAGTGCAAGATACTGAAAAATGAGTTAACACTTTGGTTTTGAGGCAGCTAGATTACTGTAAGGCACTCCTCTCAGGACCACCCAAAAAAGACATCAATCATTAACAACGTGTGCAGAATACAGCTGCCAGAATCTTAACTAGGAAGAGAAAATCCGAGCACATCACTCCAGTCTTAGCGTCACTACACTGGTTACCCGTGCCATTTAGAATTGACTTTAAAATCCTGCTGATGGTTTACAAAGCCTTCAATAATCTGCTCTATCCTATATTTCAGAATGCCTTTCACCTCACACTGCAAATCGTAACCTTAGATCTTCAAATGAGGGCCTGCTTAGAATTCCAAAGACGTGGTGAGGCGGCCTTCTGCTGTTAGGCACCTGAAATCTGAAGAGCTGACCGATAGAAATTCACCAGGCTGATACGGTGGAGCACTTCAACAAACTGCTAAAAACTCATTATTATAACATGGCTTTCTCAGAGCTTTATGTTATTCTGTATATGCATTGAATTATTTCTATCATGGTTCCGCAATCCGTATTAACCCCTTCTTTCTCTGCTGTTCTTTTTCCGGTTCTCTGTGATGGAGATCTGTGCTCCCACCACCTGATCAGGGCACCACGTCGTCTCTACATTGATGGATTGCAGGCCCAATGTCCACATGACCAATAGCATGTAATTCTTTCACTTGAAGCCTGAGAACCACAAGGACTGATTGAGATCATTGAAGTTAGGTACAAAGCCCGGGGGGTGGTCTGGTGGCCTCGGAACCCCTGCAGATTTTTTTTTTTTTTTTTTTTTGTCCCCAGCCCTCTTGCATTTATTTATTTTATTTTTTTGCTTTTTCTGTCCTCCCAGCCATCAGACCTTACTTTATTCTTTGCTGTTTAGTATTGCCTAATATAGTATTGCCAGGAAGATATGGAACAAGATAATCCGCTGTGGCAACCCATAATAGCAGCTGCCAAAAGATGAAGATTTAGTATTGCCTAATCTTATTTTTATATTTCTATTTTTTATAAACTTTTCTTTCTTAACCTTGTAAAGCACTTTGAGCTACACCATTTGTATGAAAATCCATCCATCCATTATCCAACCCGCTATATCCTAACTACAGGGTGTCACGGGGTCTTCTGGAGGCAATCCCAGCCAACACAGGGCGCAAGGCAGGAAACAAACCCTGGGCAGGGCGCCAGCCCACCGCAGTTGTATGAAAATGTGCTATAGAAATAAATGTTTTTGTTGACAGGAAGTGACAGCTGTAGTATTATGTTGCATTCATCATACAGCAGAGGTGGGAAGTCGGATGTTGCAATTGGCATTATTTGTGACCCTCGCGCATTTGTGTTACCCCAGTGGGAAAGTAAACATGAGTACCGCCATGAAAGTTGGTGTTTCAGCAACAGACCCTAACTAAATAGTTACATAGTCCGTATCAAAGTAGAAACCGATGAGTGAGAACGGTGCAAAAAGTATGTTGTCACGCCTAAGAAAAAATTTTATTCTCTTGGTCGCGATAAATAGAACTTTTTTCTGCTTGGCAGCTGTAATTTTTAAAAAGTCACACAGCAATCATTGAGCGCAATGCATATCAAGCTTACATCGGTTAGTCTGTTACTGTTCATTCTAGTAATGTAAATGCTTACCTTCTCAATAATCAGTTGTTTTGAATTGAGTTGATTCGTTTAAAGTAAATTCTTCTAATAAACATACCTATACGGTGTTACTGTTCACTGTCTAGGTCGCCATTTTGGATTTACAGTAATCCCTCGCTATATCGCGGTTTGACTTTCGCGGTTTCGCTCTATCGCGGATTTTATATGAAAGCATAACTAAATATATAACGCGGATTTTTCGCTGCTTCGCGGGTTCTGCGGACAATGTGTGTTTTTACTTCCTGTACACGCTTCCTCAGTTGGTTTGCCCAGTTGATTTCATACAAGGGACGCTATTTGGCGGATGACTAAGAAGCTAACCAATCAGAGCACGCAGTTAAGTTCTCCTGACTAAGAAGCTAACCAATCAGAGCACGCAGTTAAGTTCTCCTGACTAAGAAGCTAACCAATCAGAGCACGCAGTTAAGTTCTCCTGACTGAGAAGCTAACCAATCAGAGCACGCAGTTAAGTTCCTGCGTGCTGAATGCAGTGTTAACCAGGAAGTCTCGTCTCGCTCATTCAATATCAACGTGTTTCTCTGTGTAAAAAGTTGTGCTCTTTTGTGTTTTGTGCATAGTCAAGCCCTTCATTATGGCTCCAAAACGATCTGCTACTGCTTCAGGGGCCGTGCCGAAGCGCACATGGAAGATGTTAACGATTGCTGAAAAGGTAAACATTTTGGATTTGTTGAAGGCTACGATTCTTTTTATTTAAAAAGTAGGAAAGGAATATAAGATCTACGGCCGCAGTGTCCTTTTAACCAGGGTGCAAAACGAGTTGTAAGTGGATGTAATAATAAGGCAGTAGTCCGGATGGAATCTGCTTTAGGGATTTGGATTGAAGACTGTTGGAAGAAGAACAACGGCAGTGCTACACAGTCGCCTGAAGAGGCACCTTTAGAAGAGCTGTGACGCTCTCCTTTGTTGTGCAGTAAAATAAAACTCATTGTTATCGGACAAGTCATCGTGTCATTGTTGGTGAGTAACCATAATTAATTTTCTACTTACAGTACTTAGTACATGTACGTACGTTTAGTGTCACTGTACACACATTTACTGTATACTATTTTTGTTGTATTGTACGTATTTATTGCTGGTGGCATGTCTATCGTAATGGCTGTAACATATGTGATATCGGAGACACTCGATATCTTTTAAATATTTAGGTTTCACTGTATATAAACAGTGTGTTTATATACATAATTTCAATGAATCTTACCTAATATCTAAGAGAATACAAAGGGATTATGCTGTATAACTTCTGCGGGGAATATTTATAAACAGTGTGGGAGAGTTTATAAGGGCTTCAAATATGTAAAAATAACCATAGAAACATATGGTTTCTACTTCGCGGATTTTCAACTATCGTGGGGGGGTCTGGAACGCAACCCCCACAATCGAGGAGGGATTACTGTACATCATAATCTGATGTCTGTTGTGAGAGACCAGGTCTGAGTTTGCGACTAGGAATTCCGAGTTTGGGGAACGTTTTCTTTCCATTTTCTGAGTCAGAGGTCATAAATTACAACTTCTAACTTTTAGTAAAATACAGGATTATACTGTTTGTTAGCACTCCTGTATATTTGTGTCTGTTAACAGCATGGCGGCGACGTGTGTACATCGCGACAGCCTGCGTCTTCCCACTTTTTACCAATTAATAGTATTATGGTTAATATGTATTTTTCCCCAATACAGTCGTGTGAATATATCGTCTAGTCGACTACAACTTCTGAACATTGACTTCCTTTGTAAAAACGCAGCAGTGGACAACGTTCAGCTACAGTCAGAGACTGCCAGAACACCACGGTCTAGCAAATCGGCTCCACCGGCGGGAATAGCCCAGTGGTGGCGTCGAAATCGTAAACAAAGGAGAGGAAAGCGTAGAGATATTCAGGCGAGGCTTCAGCAAACCCCCCAACATATTTGTGAACAATGCTTGGTGTGCAGACACTTGTAACGTAAAGTCATTGCTCTGCTGATTTAGAATATCTGATGATTAAGTATATGTATATATATTGTGAGACTTCTCAACTCTTTTGAGACCCTCCCCAATGGGACGACATGCAGAAGAGCGACTGCCACATCTGTTGAGGGTTTCTTGTCCTTCACCAAGGCAACCACAGATTTGCAGCGCCACAGAAACAACTACAAGCTGACCGCTGCCCTACGCAACGTGCCGGTCGCCCGAGGGGTGATGCAGGGAACATTATAACTTGGCCACTGACCTGGCCCCCCGACCCTGCCTGTTTACTCTGTCTGTGTTGTCCCATGCCCGGTCGGGACGCCCCTGCTGCATATGTTCCGGGGGAGCCATCATGGACAGCTCATTACCTCCCCCGGGACGCTAGGTGGTAGCCTCCCTGGCCAATGTTCATTTCCCACTCTCCCACGTGGCTCCATGGGACATGGAGTCCTCTACAGCCTGGTTGGGAGAGGGGTGGCCGCTAGGGGTCGCTGCCACGACTCAAGAGCCTGACAGGACGAATCTTCAGCCCCACCCGGGGGTGCAATTAGGACCAGGTGGTCAAGCACCTGGAACACTTCCGGGTGGGGTATAAAACGAGCCAGCCTCCACCACTGGGTAGCCAGAATCGGGAGGAAGAGGACGAGGTTGCCTGGGAGGAGTGGTGGTGCCAGGAAGGGTTGTTTAGACGGTGTTTTGAGCTTTTGGGACTGTGTTGGGCCTGTGGGACACGGGGAAGACGTGCCTCACGGCTGAAGAGAAAAATAAAAAGCCTGTTTATTTTACACGTGCCTCTGCTTAAGTCTGTGCCGTGTCGGGCGCTATATAGCACCATTTACAGTGTGTATTAGAGTGGTAGATCCCGCAACAATAAATAATATATATATATATACTGCTCAAAAAAATGAATTGAAGTCTTTTTAATCCGAGTATAGCATCAAGTCAATGACTCTTCTGGGCTATTGATCTGGTCAGTGAAGCAGCAGAGGGGCTTGTTACTCAGTTTCAGCTGCTTTGGTGATTAGAGGGGCCACAATGAGACGACCCCTAAAACAGGAATGAATGGTTTAACAGGTGGAGGGAGGCCACTGACATTTTTCCCTTCTCATTTGTTTTGTCACTCGTTTTGCATTTGGCTATGGTCAGTGTCACTACTGGTAGCATAAGGGCATACCTGGACCCTGCAGAGCTGGCACAGGTAGTCCAACTTCTCCAGGATGGCAGGCACATCAATACGTGCCTTCCATTTCCAGAAGATTTGCTGTTTCTCCCAGCACAGTCTCAAGGCCATGGAGGAGATTTCAGGAGACAGACAGTTACTCTAGGAGAGCTGGACAGGGCCCCTCGTAGAAGGTCCTTAACCCATCAGCAGGACCCCCCAGGTATCTGCTCCTTTGGCCAAGGAGGAACAGGATGAGCACTGCCAGAGCCTACAAAAGGACCTCCAGCAGGTAGGCAGGTCACTGGTGTGAATGTCTCTAACCAAATAATCAGAAACAGACTTCATGAGGGTGGCCTGAGGGCCTGGTGTCCCCTAGTGGGCACCGTGGAGCTCGATTGGCATTTGCCATAGAATACCAGAATTGGCAGGTCCACCACTGACGGGCACCCTGTGCTTTTCACAGATGAGAGCAGGTTCACCCTGAGCACACGTGACAGACGTGAAAGGGTCTGGAGAAGCCGTGGAGAACGTTATGCTGCCTGTCACATCGTTCAGCATGACTGGTTTGGTGGTCTGGGGTGGGGGCATATCTATGGAGGGATGCACAGACCTCTACAGGCTACATCGGGATGAAATTCCTGGACCCATTGTCAGACTCTATGCTGGGTTCCTCCTGGTGCACGACAATGCCCGGCCTCATGTGGCGAGAGGATGAAGGAATTGATACCATTGACTGCCCCCACGCTCACTCACCTGACCTCAATCCAATACAACACCTCTGGGTGGGACATTATGTTTCGGTCCATCTGATGCCTCAGACTGTCCAGGAGCTCAGTGATGCCCTGGTCCAGATCTGGGAGGAGATCTCCCAGGGCACCATCCGTCGTCTCATTAGGACATTGTCAGGCATGCATACAAACACGTGGGTTGGGGGTCCATACAAACTACTGAGTACGATTTGGAGTTCCTGCAATGACATTTTGGCCAAATGGACTCGCCTGCCTGCACCATCATTTTTTCCCTTTGATTTTCGGGGTGTCTTTGAGTTCAGCCCTCTTTAGGTTGATCATTTTCATTTCCATCCTTTCATTCCTAACACATCACCATATCAGTCCATTGCTATAGAGATAGCCAGCATTGAGATCTGATGTGTTTTTAAAGTGGTCCTTTAATTTTTTGAGCAGTTTAGTTGAAGTCAGAAGTTCACATACACTTAGGGTGAATTCTATAAAACTCACTTCATAATCCCTCCACAGATTTTATACTAACAAACTATGAGCTTGGCATATTGTTGAAGAATATACTTTGTGCAGAACAAAAGTCATTTTTTCCAAGAGAGAGGTGGAGAGGTGGAGATCTGCTCTGGAGAGGAGAGGAATGAAGGTCAGTAGGACCACCAAGGCAGAATACATGTGTGTGAATGAGAGGGAGGTCAGTGGAATGGTGAGGATGAGGGGAGTAGAGTTGGTGAAGGTGGATGAGTTTAAATACTTGGGATCAACAGTACAGAGTAATGGGGATTGTGGAAGAGAAGTGAAGAAGAGAGTGCAGGCAGGGTGGAGTGGGTGGAGAAGAGTGTCAGGAGTGATTGGTGACAGACGGGTATCAGCAAGAGTGAAAGGGAAGGTCTACAGGACGGTAGTGAGACCAGCTGTGTGATATGGGCTGGAGACGGTGGCACAGGAGACAGAGCTGGAGGTGGCAGAGTTAAAGATGCTAAGATTTGGGGGTGACGAGGATGGACAGGATTAGAAGTGAGGACATTAGAGGGTCAGCTCAGGTGGGACTGTTGGGAAACAAAGTCAGAGAGGCGAGATTGTGTTGGTTTGGACATGTGCAGAGGAGAGATGCTGGGTATACTGGGAGAAGGATGCTAAGGATAGAGCTGTCGGGAAAGAGAAAAAGAGGAAGGTCTAAGAGAAGGTTTATGGATGTGGTGAGAGAGGACATGCAGGTGATGAGTGTAACAGAGCAAGATGGAAAGTACAGAAAGATATGGAATAAAATGATCAACTGTGGTGACCCCTGATGGGAGTAGCATAAAGAAGAAGAAGAAGATTCACTGACCTCCGAGTATTCACTTTTTCTTGGCCATATCACAATTCTAGTGGGCCACAAGTTTACCAACACTTTGTTAACTGTGCCGTTAAACAGCTTGGAAAACTCCAGAAAATGATGTCAAGCCTTTAGGCAATTTGACAATTAGCTTCTGATATCCAGTTAGCTTAACTGGAGAGTCAATGTGTGGATGTGTGTTAAGGCCAACCATCGAACTCACGGCCTGTCGGCTTGACATAATGGGAAAATCATAAAATATCAGCCAAGACCTCAGAAACATAATGGTGGGCCTCCACAAATCTGGTTCATCCTTGAGAACAACTGGCAAACACCTGAAGGTGTCACATTCATCTGTACAAATAATAATACACACATATAAACATGGGCGGCACGGTGGTGCAGTGGTAGCGCTGCTGCCTCGCAGTTAGGAGACCAGGGTTTGCTTCCCGGGTCCTCCCTGCGTGGAGTTTGCATGTTCTCCCCGTGTCTGCGTGGTTTTCCTCCAGGTGCTCCGGTTTCCTCCCACAATCCAAAGACATGCTGGTTAGGTGGATTGGCGATTCTAAATTGGCCCTAGTGTGTGCTTGGTGTGTGGGTGTGTTTGTGTGTGTCCTGCGGTGGGTTGGCACCCTGCCCAGGATTGGTTCCTGCCTTGTGCCCTGTGTTGGCTGGGATTGGCTCCAGCAGACCCCCGTGACCCTGTATTCGGATTCAGCGGGTTAGAAAATGGATGGATGGATGGACATATAAACATCCAGGGACCACCCAGTCATCATACCACTCAGAAAGGGAACTCATTCTGTCTTCTTCAGAAGAACGTACTTTGGTATGAAAGGTGCAAATCAATCCCAGAACAACAGCAAAGGACCTTGAGAAGATGCTGGAGGACACAGGTAGACAAGTCTCGATATTCACAGTAAAACAAGTCTGATATCAACATCACCTGAAAAGCTACTCAGCAAGGAAAAAGAGGCCACTCCAAAGCCGCCATTAAAAAGCCAGTTTGTGTTGTGCAATGGCACATGGTGACAAAGATCTTACCTTCTGGACAAATGTCCTCTGGCCTGATGAATCCAAGATCAGACTGTTTGGACATAATGACCATCATTATGTTTGGAAGACAAAGGGTGAGGCTTGTAAGCCAAAGCATGGGGGTGGAAGCATCATGTTGTGGGGGCTGCAGGAGAGACTGGTGCACTTCACAAAATAGACAGCATCACGAGGAAGGAAAATGATGGATATAAAACTTTGGCAACATCTCAAGAGCTTAGCAAAGAAGCTGAAGCGCAGTTACAAATGGGTGTACCAAATCGACAAGGACCCCCAAGCAGACCTCTCAAGTTGTGGCCAGGCAAACAAGGTTAAGGTATTGGAGTGGCCATCACAAAGCCCTGACTTCAATCTGACTGTGTGAGCGAGGAGGCCAACGCTGTCTGAAGAAATGGGTCAAAACTCCAGCAACATATTGTAAGAAGCTTGTGGAAGACCACTCCAAACATTTGGCTCGAGTGAAACAATGTAAAGGAAATGCTAGCAAATATTAACAAAGTGTATGGGAACCCACTGGAATTGTGATCCGGTCGACAAAATGTGAAATAGTCTGAGGTCTGTGAACACTGCTGGAAATGACTTTTACCCCACACAAAATGGACGTCTTACACGAATTGCCAAACTTATAGTCTGTTAGTATAAAATCTGTAGAAGGTTATAAAGTGAGTTTAAAAGAATTCACCCCATGTGCGCGTAAACGTCAGACTTCAACTGTATCGTTATTGCTGTCGTGTTTGTACCACCGGATGCCAATGCTTAGCTTGCAATGAAAGAACATCCAGATGGGGCTTTCAGTACTGCGAGCTTAATCAATCCTTGCAGCTTCAGAACTGTATTCCCCAAGTTTCATCAAAATGTCTCCTGCCCCACCTGAGATGACAGTTTCGTAGACCACATACAGTGGTGTGAAAAACTATTTGCCCCTTCCTGATTTCTTATTCTTTTGCATGTTTGAAGAAGGAGGTGGGCTAGGATCTGAAGGAGCCAGTGACTGCATTTTTAACCTCTGCTTATAATAGATTTATTTACTGTGTTTTTATCCCTCACTGTTCACTTGTTTTTATGGACTTTTTGAAGCACTGCACTGCGGACACTGTTTTTGGTTTGATTCTTTTCAATAAAAGCATGGAACACTTTTAACATCATCCTCTTGCTCCATGTGTGATATGTCCCCATCAGCCAGCTCATTCGGTCACAACTATCAACGGTGTTGTGTTCAAGGGGTCACCAATTGAGAAGAGGGATCCTGGAGTGGACCTGCACCGTCGTACACGCCATATACAGTGGTGTGAAAAACTATTTGCCCCCTTCCTGATTTCTTATTCTTTTGCATGTTTGTCACACAAAATGTTTCTGATCATCAAACACATTTAACCATTAGTCAAATATAACACAAGTAAACACAAAATGCAGTTTTTAAATGATGGTTTTTATTATTTAGGGAGGAAAAAAAATCCAAACCTACATGGCCCTGTGTGAAAAAGTAATTGCCCCCTTGTTCAAAAATCACCTAACTGTGGTGTATCACACCTGAGTTCAGTTTCCTGATTACTGCCACACCTGTTTCAATCAAGAAATCACTTCAATAGGAGCTGCCTGACACAGAGAAGTTGACCAAAAGCACCTCAAAAGCTAGACATCATGCCAAGATCCAAAGAAATTCAGGAACAAATGAGAACAGAAGTCATTGAGATCTATCAGTCTGGTAAAGGTTATAAAGCCATTTCTAAAGCTTTGGGACTCCAGTGAACCACAGTGAGAGCCATTATCCACAAATGGCAAAAACATGGAACAGTGGTGAACCTTCCCAGGAGTGGCGGCCGACCAAAATTACCCCAAGAGCGCAGAGACGACTCATCCGAGAGGTCACAAAAGACCCCAGGACAACGTCTAATGAACTGCAGGCCTCACTTGCCTCAATTAAGGTCAGTGTTCACGACTCCACCATAAGAAAGAGACTGGGCATAAACGGCCTGCATGGCAGATTTCCAAGACGCAAACCACTGTTAAGCAAACAGAACATTAGGGCTCGTCTCAATTTTGCTAAGAAACATCTCAATGATTGCCAAGACTTTTGGTAAAATACCTTGTGGTCTGATGAGACAAAAGTTGAACTTTTTGGAAGGTAAATGTCCCGTTACATCTGGCGTAAAAGGAACACAGCATTTCAGAAAAAGAACATCATACCAACAGTAAAATATGGTGGTGGTAGTGTGATGGTCTGGGGTTGTTTTGCTGCTTCAGGACCTGGAAGGCTTGCTGTGATAGATGGAACCATGAATTCTACTGTCTACCAAAAAATCCTGAAGGAGAATGTCCGCCATCTGTTCGTCAACTCAAGCTGAAGCGATCTTGGGTGCTGCAACAGGACAATGACCCAAAACACACCAGCAAATCCACCTCTGAATGGCTGAAGACAAACAAAATGAAGACTTTGGAGTGGCCTAGTCAAAGTCCTGACCTGAATCCAATTGAGATGCTATGGTATGACCTTAAAAAGGCGGTTCATGCTAGAAAACCCTCAAATAAAGCTGAATTACAACAATTCTGCAAAGATGAGTGGGCCAAAATTCCTCCAGAGCGCCGTAAAGACTCATTGCAAGTTATCAAAACGCTTGATTGCAGTTATTGCTGCTAAGGGTGGCCCAACCAGTTATTAGGTTCAGGGGGCAATTACTTTTTCACACAGGGCCATGTAGGTTTGGATTTTTTTTTCTCCCTAAATAATAAAAACCATCATTTAAAAACTGCATTTTGTGTTTAATGGGGTTATATTTGACTAATGGTTAAATGTGTTTGATGATCAGAAACATTTTGTGTGACAAACATGCAAAAGAATAAGAAATCAGGAAGGGGGCAAATAGTTTTTCACACCACTGTATATACAAATATTGCTTTCCGCTCCCCCACTTTGGACAATCAGGTCCCCTCTCCCTGCTCCTCTGTCCTACATACACACCACTTATCAGATGCATGAGGCCTTCAGTGAGGACAGTGAAAGTCTGACCTGAAGTGGCAGACTCTGCTTTACATCAGAAGTTTCGGTACACAGACTGGAGCTTGTTTGCCACCAATGCCACTCGGGACTCGGAAGTGGATGTTGAAAGGTACACCACTTTTGTCCTAGATTATATCAATACTAGCATTAATGAACTCGCAACATACAAACAGGTTAAGACCTTCCCTAACCAGAAGCCTTGAATGAATAGAGGGGTTAGACTCCAGCTGAAAGCCTGCAATGCCATTTTCAGATCTTGCGACGCCGAGACCTTCAGCACATCCCAGGGGCCAACCTGAAAAAGGGCATCAGGAGAGCCAAACAGAAATTCAAGCAACAAACTGAGGATCATTTCAAAAACTCCGACCCCAGGTGTGTGTGGCAAGACATCCAGACCACCACAGAACACGGGATAGGTAAATACAACCTCAACAAGTAATGACTCCCTTCCTGACAAGCTAAACAACTTTTATGCTGATTTATGCTCATTGCAACCACAACTGCCCCTTGCCCAGACAACCAGCCCCTCAGACTTAACATCTGCTGCTGGTCCTAATGGCAAACCCAAGGCATGTGCTTAAGGCCAACACTGGGTGTGGAGATACGGATGTGCCTGCTGGCCAATCAGATGAGTAATAAATCATAAGCTACTACCACCTCTTCTTTGGGCGTGTTGGTATGTTCTGGGATCAGTATTGGACACTGTGCGGTTGTGATGAGAATTCGGATTAAACAGTTATTATTAATTAAACTGTTGTTCTGAACTGTCCCTCTGCGCGTGACACTGGGCAACTGTCTGAGGTCTTCAGACCTCCCGTGGATAAGTCAGGACTTGATTTTATCGTATAATGTCCGGTATTTTATAATGTCGGTCGTATAAGTCGAATGTGGAAAACTCACCCTATTGGTCCAAGAGATAATGATATGTTAACGCCCGCCCACCTGATAGAGTAACCATTTGCAATGTTTTGTGCAGATGCTTTTATCCAACTCAACTTATAAAAGAGGTCCAAGTAATGGGTGGGTTGGTTTATCTGGAACGGCAATAGAATGGTTTTCTTGTTATTTGTCAAATAGAAAATTTAAAGTTGGTTGTGGCAATAGAGTATTTTTCACTTCCCTCTTAAATTACACACCATCTCCGCTTCTTTCCTTAAAGTTTTCAAATCCTAAATAAATCAAAATAGGGTTACTCCGAACTGTTTTTACAACATTTAACTGGTGTAACAAAGGCACTATATAGGCACCTGACCCGACACAGAAAGACACAGAGGCACGTATAAAAAGTATAAATACTTTTATTTTTCTTCAGCTGTGGGACACGTCTTCCCCGTGCCACACAGCTCAAACACAGTCCCAAAGCACACACTGAAAACCCAACCAACAATCCTTCTTCTCTTCCACCACTCCTCCTCAAGCGTAGTCCTCCTCCTCCCGACCCTGGCTCTCGAGTGGTGGTGGCTGGCCCTTTTTATAACCCACCCGGAAGTGTTCCAGTTGCTTGACCACCTGGTCCTAATTGCACCTCCGGGTGGGGTTGAAGATTCGTCCAGCCAGGCTGCTGAGTCCATGCAGCTCCCCCTAGCGGCCATCTGAGCCCCCAACCAGGCTGTGGAGGACTCCATCTCCCATGGAGCCCTGCAGGTGGTTGGGGAATCACCGTCAGCCATGGAGGCTGCCACCAAGCTTTCCGGGGAAGGTACTGGACTGTCCATGGTGGCTCCCCCGGAACATAAGCAGCAGGGGCGTCCCTGCCGGGCATGGGACCTGGCTGTCTGTCACACTGGTAACTCTGCTGTTTGCCTATTCGTAAATACTTTGCACTTGCTCAACTTGTACTATCTATGTAAACGTTAAAGACGCATACAGCGCACCCTGCTGCCTGCGCTTGGGAACGCAGATCATAACCTGGTTCTGCTTCAGCCTCACTACAAACCAAGAGTGAAGGCGCTACCAACAACCACACGCTCATTCAGGAAGTGGTCCCCTGAGGCAGAGCAGACTCTGAGAGACTTCAATCATGAAGAATCCACTGCATCCACTGAACAGTGTCATCTCCAGGCAGAGGAGCAGCTTCAGCGACAGACTGAGGAGATCGTTCCTCCCCCACAATATGTGACTCTTATCGTCGCATTGTTCTTTATCAGTATGCTGCTGCTGGAGTATGTGAATTTCACCTTGGGATTAATAAAGTATCTATCTATCTATCTATCTATCTATCTATCTATCTATCTATCTATCTATCTATCTATCTATCTATCTATCTATCATATAGTGCCTTTCATATCTATCTATCTATCTATCTATCTATCTATCTATCTATCTATCTATCTATCTATCTATCTATCTAGTACTAGTAGATCTGTTTTAATTTGGACAAGAGGATTGTAATTTGATATTTAGAATGAGTGGCCATTACTCTGTGATTTTTAGACTGTTTACTTTAAAGTTAAATAATACTTTGTGTATGTCATATATGTATGAGGCAAAAAAAATAAAGTACATTCTATTTATTTCATGCAAAGTTGTGTCTATCTGAATTTTTCTGGGGAAAGGAGTCCATAGCTTTCTTTAGATTCTTAAAGGGGTCTGTGACTCAATAAAGGTTAAGAATCACTGAGCTAAGCAATCTGCAGACATGATTAAACACGTAAATAACATGTTAGGTTGTATCATAAAAAGCTTCATTTAAGTCGAGGGACATTATGATCACACTACATAACGCACCACTGAGAGTAGTCTGTGCAGTTCTGGTCACTGTGGTACAAGAGAGACATAGCAACAGAACACAAGTGTGCTCTTTCCAGTGAATTCTCTAGCAAATGACATTAGATTGGACCCCTTCCCTTTTATCATCGCAGATCAGTTTAAATACCTAGGGGTCAACATCACAAGTAAATGTAAAGCTCTTTAACAACAAAAAATTTGCTGTTTGCATAGATAAAATTAAACAAGACATACCCTCCATCTCACTTTAGCGGGGAGAATTAACATTATGAAGATGAATATCCTCCCTAAGCTTCAGTTCCTATTGCAAAACATCCCCATATCCATTAACAAATCATTTTTTAAGAAATTAGATTCCATCATTTATCTGATATTCAAAAAATCCACACATCTAAAAGGCGACCCTACAATGACTATAGCTACGTTTACCCAAAATTACCAAAGTTCTGCAGTTCCAGCTTGTAAATTGAATTCAGCAAAAGCCCCACACGTTGAAATGATTCTTCTTCTTCCGGCTGCTCTTGTTCCATATCTTTCTGTCCTCGTCACACTCATCACCTGCATGTTCTCTCTCACCACATCCATAAACCTTCTCTTAGGCCTTCCTCTTCTCCTCTTCCCTGGCAGCTCTATCCTTAGCATCCTGCTCCCATTATACCCAGCATCTCTCCTCTGCACATGTTCCTTCATCACAATCTCACCTCTCTGACTTTGTCTCCCAACCGTCCAACTTGAGCTGACCCTCTAATGTCCTCATTTCTAATCCTGTCCATCCTCGTCACACCCAATGCCAATCTAAACATCTTTAACTCTGCCACCTCCAGCTCTGTCTCCTGCTTTCTGGGCAGTGCCACCGTCTCCAGCCCATATCACATAGCTGGTCTCACTACCGTCCTGTAGACCTTCCCTTTCACTCTTATTAATATTCGTCTGTCACAAGTCACTCCTGTCACTCTTCTCCACCCACTCCACCCTGCCTGCACTCTCTTCTTCACTTCTCTTCCACAATCCCCATTACTCTGTACTGTTGATCCCAAGTATTTAAACTCCTCCACCTTTGCCAACTCTACTCCCTGTGTCATCCTCACCATTCCACTGAAATCCCTCTCATTTACACACATGTATTCTGTCTTGGTGGTCCTACTGACCTTCATTCCTCTCCTCTCTAGAGCAGATCTCTACCTCTCCAGGGTACGCTCAACCTGCCCCCTACTCTCGCTACAGATCACAATGTCATCATCCACTGTCTAATATATGTCATTTGTTTGGGTTCATGTTTATTTAATTTATTGTGTACATTTTTCTTTGTGTGTGTTGGTAAAGGGGAATATCTTAGATTATGTCCAATGTGTTTTGTGGTTGGTTCCCCAAGGGGCGGGGCCACCTGCCGATCACCACCAAGAACAGCCCTCTACCCTATTTATGGGAGGGCCTTCCATAGTACCTGGCAGTTTACTTTGAATGCACTGTGGGAGTGAAGAGTTTCGTGTGAGTATCTGTGCCTTTGTTATTGCCTTCATTGATTTTCTGGATTCTTGAACCTCTGCCCTGTTTTGGACCACACATTTGGATTTCATATTAGGACTGTGTTTATTGATTTATTTATTTTTTTTGGAACCTCTACTCTGTTTGTTGACCATGCCTTGGAATTCTGTATTAGGGACTTGTTGGCTGTGATTGCTTTGTCTTTTCAGGCAACTCGTTTGAGTTCTTCGGAGATTTTCTGTTTTACGGAGACCTCGATTAGCATAAACCTTTTGTTTTTTTATAAAGAATTTTCAAGGCCCTTTCTTCTCAGAGTTTGACAGCATTCCCCTCCCTAGAGAGTTATTCTTTGAATGTGCTTTGAAGCTCTTTGTTCTTTTTGGACTCCTCAGTCAGGACAAAGATTCAGACAGAGGAACAGTTACTTTTATAAGGAGCGGAGCCTGATAAAAGAGTGAGAGTGAGAGTGTGAGAGAGAGAGAGAGAGAGACAGAGACAGAGAGAGAGATGCTGTCACAAGGGGCGGAGCCTGATAAAAGAGTGACAGAGAGTGACAGAGAGAGAGAGAGAGGCTGTCACAAGGGGCGGAGCCTGATAAAAGAGTGAGAGTGAGAGAGAGAGAGAGAGACAGACTGTCACAAGGGGCGGAACCTAAAACAGAGAGAGAGTTACAAATGTTTTAGAAGCGGCAGACTTCAACATCTGCAATAAGATGCTGCAGATGTTCTATCAGACGGTTGTGGCGAGCGTCCTCTTCTACGCGGTGGTGTGCT
Source organism: Polypterus senegalus (assembly GCF_016835505.1). Classification (NCBI taxonomy): domain Eukaryota; kingdom Metazoa; phylum Chordata; class Cladistia; order Polypteriformes; family Polypteridae; genus Polypterus; species Polypterus senegalus. The sequence continues at coordinate 18,485,889 of NC_053156.1, read as the reverse complement.
GGGGAGGCAGCATAAAGAAAAGGGACGCCTCACGCCTGGACAAACTGGTGAGGAAGGCAGGCTCTATTTTAGGCACGGAGCTGGACAGTTTGACATCTGTGGCAGAGCGACGGGCGCTGAGCAGACTCCTGTCAATCATGAAGAATCCACTGCATCCACTGAACAGGATCATCTCCAGACAGAGGAGCAGCTTCAGCGACAGACAGACTGCTGTCACCGTCCTGCTCCACTGACAGACTGAGGAGATTGTTCCTCTACCACACTATGCGACTCTTCATTTCCACCCGTAGGGGTAAACGTTAAAATTTTACACCAGATTATTGTCTGTTATATCTGCCTTGCACTCTCTCCTTGTATTTTTTAACTTGCAATGCGTTTTTTATCATTCTTTAATTAATATTGTTTTTATCAGTATGCTGCTGCTGGAGTATGTGAATTTCCCCTTGGGGATAAATAAATGATCTATCTATCCATATCTATCTTATAGTGCCTTTCATTTCTATCTATCTATCTATGTGAATTTCCCCTTGGGATTAATAAAGTCTCTATCAATCTATCTATCTATCTATCTAAAAATTCTAAATAAGAAGCAGCAACAAATTGAGGCAATCGCGCCTAGTTAACCCGCCATATCACACATCCGAAGAAAGTGAGAAACCGGGGGAGATCCGCGCACCAGCACTATGAAGGAGATGTCACCATGCTGGGCGCATATCCTGCTCAACGGTCACACTCTGGCAAGTGAAGAACCCCAGTTGGTCACCGGGTAGGGAATAAAAGGTTCAAACACACCCCATCACGCTCATTAATCGCAGAGCGATCCACTGTTCCCCTTAACATCTTGAATTTAAAACGGTCACTTGTCACTCATCAAAGCTGAGAGGACGGGTTCTAGCGGGTGTTGTGTTTTAATTGGTGAATCGTCGGTAAACTGGACATAAATCGTCGACTATAAAACGCCACATTTACAGCAGACACGTTAGGCGCGACCTCCTAATGATGTACAAAGGAGTTGCTTGACACAGGAGTTCTGGGCAAAATTTTCTTGCAGTCGTAGTTGATTTACACAATCACAACTTTGAGCATGCGCAGGAGTGCCCAAGAAAAACAAAGCATATACGCCCACTCCGCATACGATTCACCAATCAAATAAAAAAGGTACTCGTTGGAGCTTTGACGAGTGGAAGCGACAGTTTGAAGTTCAAGCGTTATTTCGCGTTGTATTTGGAGGAATATTACGCACAAAATGAAATAAATACGTAGTAAAAAATCACTTAGTGACACATTTATTTACACTCCCATTTCATTCTTTTCATCCGAAATATTCCTCCATAAATGCGCTGATAATGCAATGCAATACGCTGAGCCCGTCGCGTCCAGCACTTAAGTTGGGGGGCGACGCACCTCGTGTTATGGACGATCATTTGTATCAAAATGAAATGCAATTAACTAGTGCATTGAAATGCAATACATATGCAAAACAGCTCTTTAATTTTGGGGAGGTTTTGTTTGATTAAAACTTTAGGTCATTAAAACGCATCAAGCAAATGACCGACTGCTTTTTACTACGCCACGAAATTATCTTGCCGGTTTAAATTGCAAGGCAAAAGCTTAGAGTCCATTGATCGCGTGTCATAACTAAAAAGTAACGCAGATGTATTGCATTTCGCTTAGCGAGAGTTCCGTGTGTATTGACATTTCAGTTCAAGACCCCGCTTTAATCGGGCCTTAACTAAATGTAAGCAAACTAGCTGTGTAAGGCCGTGTTGTAAAAACTATTGAAATCGTTAGAAAAGAAAACTGAAATGCAGAGTCGGCGGTTTCGTTTTGTGGACGTGCTCGCCCCCCTGTGTCTATCAGCGGCTAAGCGAGTTTGTCTCCGACTCGTTAACCTGTTCTAACGAAACATCCTACCCATCGAAATGATCTACTCACTGATACTACGCATGCGCAGACCAAAATTACGCAACTTAGCCTTACTACATTAATGCATTTATTACAGTTTACTGTCAACATTTTATAAGTTGTATATTTTGCATGTGTGACTTTTAATCTTGTACAGGCCATTGTATCCATGCACGAGTAATGACCGTCTTGTGAAATCTTTGCATCCGGCTGTAGATACTTCGACAAAGTAGGACAAATCGTCAGAACACCGGCTGTTTGAGCTTCACTGCTGTAGCCTCAGACAGGCTCACACTTCCATGTGTAGACGTTTATATATACTACTAGGGGGCTCGCTTCACTCGCCAAATCACCAAACCGACCCCCACCCCGACGGGCTGTGCAATGTGCCAGCCATTTTGTGTCTCTGCCGCTCGTGTTTGTGGATTTCACTTTCACCAAGCAACAAATCGTTTAACTCTCAGGGATACGCCTCTTCATTGGGAAGAAACACTACAGGGTGGTCCAGATCAAATTATGCAGATCCAGATCGTCTGGGTGACTTTGATTTATGCGGGGATGATTCCAGTTCGGCGCGGAGATGATTCTTCATGTCGTCTGTTCTCACACTTTCTCGATGGTCCGGGAATTTTCGGGTGATTTTCAATGTAATAAACTTAATAAGTTATAGCGTAATGAAAATGGCATAATTAGATCTGGACCACCCTATACTTTTCACTGATGGCAAAACGAATTAGACGATCTACAAGTAAATCTGAACAATATATTCGATCTCTTTTTCGGTGTTCCGTTATTTCACCCAGTAATATTTTCGATTTGTTTGTGCTAATGCGATCTTTACTATCAGTTTTTTGAGACTTTCGAATTTTACTACTTTCATTATCTCAAACTTGCTCTGCACGTGCATCGCGCCAGTGTTTTTGAATTCTTAAGAACGAATTCTACTTCATCGTCTACTCTTTGTCTTTATTTCCGGCGTGCTTAAATCTCTTGGCACAAAGTCTCCTCTTGCAGGATGTGAAAATGTCTCTCTGAGAAAACCACGTCTCTTCCCAGGATTTTTTAATTATTATAATAGAGTGATGACCAATCCGCATCAACAGGTGAGGGGAAATGGGATGTTAACAGCTGGGGTCAGTGGCGGTCCCATCACGTGCATGTTCAAGGGCTTCATAAGGTGAACAGGAAGTTGGAGGGGCGGGGAATCCAACATCTCATTTGCATAGGGGGGAGCTAGTGATGTAAAAGTAAATGTGTGAGTGGGTGTGGCAGAATCGGGGCTCTCTAATGAAAACGCCATTAACAGACACTTGGACTCGAACCAGCATATGCAGGCTTAAAAAGAACATCTAAATAATAAAAAAGACTTTATGACCAACAACTTCTGAACTCCACCTTAAGTAACCCCCCAAAATATAACCTCCCCCTCCATCTGATATATATTACCTTTCCTGTATGTCTAACCATCTTCCTCTGATGATGACTCCTGGCAGTCTGTTGAAAGCATAGAAATAAAAAAACTTTTAAGATACGGGACTCATTTTCTCCCTTTCTACAGTAGATCTCTAGCTACAAATAAACTGCTAATAAAATTAAAGCCACACTTTGAAAACAAATCAGATCTCAATGGGAAAAAAAAAATATCCTACTGGCTATCTCTGCTGTTATGGACTGATATGGTGATGTGTCAGGAACGAAAGGATGGAAATGAAAATGATGAACCTACAGAATGAGGGCCGAAATCAAAGACACCCCGAAAATCAAAGGGAAACATTTGATGTGGCAGGCAGGCGAGCCCATTTGGCCAAAATGTCATTGCAGCAACTCCGAATCGTACTGAGTAGTTTGTACGACTCTGAGCCTGACAACGTCCTAATGAGATGACGGATGGTGTCTGTCTCATCCCAGATCTGGACCAGGGCATCACTGAGCTCCTGCACAGGCTGAGGTGTCGAATGGACTGAAACATAATGTCCCACCCAGAGGTGTCCCATTCGGATTGAGGTCAGGCGACTGAGCGGGGGTGAGGTCTAGTCAATGGGATCAATTCCTTCATCCTCTCGCCACATGAGGCCGGGCATTGTCGGGCACCATGAGGAACCCAGGAGCCACTGCACCAGCATAGGGTCTGACAATGGGTCCAAGGATTTCATCCCGATACCTAATGGTGGTCAAGGTGCATTTGTGTAGGCTGTAGAGGTCTGGATATGCTCCCCAAACCGGTCATGCTGAACAATGTCACAGGCAGCATAACGTTCTCCACGGCTTCTCCAGATCCTTTCACGTTTGTCACATGTGCTCAGGGTGAACCTGCTCTCATCTGTGAAAAGCACAGGGTGCCAGTGATGGACCTGCCAGTTCTGGTATTCTATGGCAAATGCCAATCAAGCTCCACCGTGCCCACTAGAGGACCACCCTCATGAAGTCTGTTACTGATTGTTTGCTCAGAGACATTCACACCAGTGGCCTGCCTGCTGGAGGTCATTTTGTGGGCTCTGCCAGTGCTCATCCTGTTCCTCCACACCCAAAGGAGCAGATACCGGTGGGTCCTGCTGATGGGTTAAGGACCTTCTACGAGGGGCCCTGTCCAGCTCTCCTGGAGTAACTGTCTGTCTCCTGAAATCTCCTCCATGCCCTTGAGACTGTGCTGGGAGACACAGCAGACCTTCTGGCAATGCCACATATTGATGTGCCTGCCATCCTGGAGAAGTTAGACTACCTGTGCCAGCTCTGGAGGGTCCAGGTATGGCCTCATGTTACCAGTAGTGACACTGACCGTAGCCAAATGCAAAACGAGTGACAAAACAGATGAGGAGGGAAAAATGTCAGTGGCCTCCCTCCACCTGTGAAACCATTCATTCCTGTTTTGGGGGTCGTCTCATTGTGGCTCCCCCTTCTAGTCACCAAAGCAGCTGACACTGAAGAACAAGCCCCTCTGCTACTTCACTGACCAGATCAACAGCCCACAAGTGTCATTGACTTGATGCTATACTCGGGTTAAAAAGGGGTCATTTCATGTTGTGGAGCAGTATAGATAGATAGATAGATATGAAAGGCACTATATAATAAATAGATAGATGTGAAAGGCACTATATAGATATAAATGAAAGGCACTATATAATAGACAGATATAGATAAAAAGGCACTATATAATAGATATGAAAGGCACTATATTATAAAAAGACAGATGTGAAAGGCACTATATAACTGATAGATAGATAGTCACATGCACTGCCTGTGTAGCTGGCCACTTGCCCCCCCCCCCTATAATCTGTGCCCTCGCTGAATACCTAATTCGCCTTAATAGCGAGCGGTGTCAGCCCTGGTCACACGTGAGTCAAAGGATCACCTTTAGGGCTCATGCGAGGTTCGTCATACTCCTCCAGGACAACAGGGGGTGCTGGTGTTGATCAAGTCTTCTCCCTTTCCCTCCCCCAGTGGCGCGAAAATGGCCAGTGAGAGCAACTGACTCAACTCAGACCAACAGCCAAGAATGCCAGCCACACTTGAGAGGTCCAGAGAGGCTCTCTTTCCATTTTTGTTTTTTTTTTTTTGTTAACCATTAGGCTTTGGAAAAAAAAATGGAGACGGTGGGGTTGTTATTTTTCACGTGACCACAAGTGGTGTGGTCGGCAGGATGGCTAGCGAACCAACGAGCCAGAGTTAATCAACACAGAGGCATGTCGTGAAGCCACAGAAGTGCAACATCCAGAGCCCGTTCAGCTCCCCATCCGGATGCATGCTGGGGATGACGTCAAGACAAACCAATTAACCTTGGAGTGGACCGCTGCCTGCCAACGGTGGCCACAGCATGAATGGTCACACCTTCTTGCGTCCTCTCCGACAAGAGCTGAACGGGGAGACCCCTTTCACTTTGCATACCTTCAAGCCTGTGCATCACTCCCGTCAGAACCTCCGTCTACTCTCAGACAGACAGTTTGGAGGAGTGCTTCAAGCAGACACTCAAACAAAAGCTCAGGAAACTGGTGAGAGCGGGCAGGAATGAGTGCGACTGTTGCTTGTCTACTACCTCCTGTGACGTTGGACCTTGGGATCACTGGGGTGAGCCACAGCCTGTGCTCCAGCCCTATGGTCCTGGTTCAGAAACTGGACACAAGTTGACGTTTCTGCAATGACCTCAGTCGGCTCAACAAGGTCTCCCATGTTGATGCCTATCCTGTGCTGTGGGCCGACTACCTGGTGTAACATCTGGAGATCTCCCAGCTTCTGTACCCCCATCCCCCTTAACATGACCAGAGGATAGTAGCAAGTCCTCCTGGTGGACATGGCCAAGGAAAAGACCACGTTTAGCAGCCCTAGTGGTCTCTGGCAGTATTGTGTCCTACCCTTTTGGTCTGCATGGTGCACCAGCCAAGGTCCGGCAGCTGAGGGACAAAGTGCTGCTTATCTACACTCACCGGCCACTTTATTAGGTATACCTCGCTAGTACGGTGTTGGACCCCCCCCTTTCGTCTTCAGACCTGCTGTAATTTATCATGTCATCAATTCAATAAGGTGCTGCAAACATTCCTCGGGGATTGTGGTCCATATATTGACATGATAGCCTCACGCAGTAGCTGGTGATTTGGTGGCTGCTCATCCACAATGTGAATCTCCCATCCCACCACCTCCCAAAGATGCTCTACTGGATTGAGATCTGCTGACTGTGGAGGCCATTGGAGTCCAGTGAGCTCCTTGTCAGGTTCAAGAAACCAGTTTAAGATGATCTGAGCTTTGTGACATGGCATGTTATCCTGCTGGAAGGAGCCGGCAGAAGATCCTAAAGGGATGGACATGGTGAGCAACAATACTCAGGTAGGCTGTGGCAGTTAAACGATGGTCAGTTGGTACGAAGGGGTCCAACGTGGACCAAGAAAATATCAATTAACACCATCACACCACCATGACCAGCCTGAACTGTTGACACAAGGCAGGATGGATCCCTGCTTTCATGTTGTTGACCTGACCATCTGAATGTTGCAGCAGAAATCGAGACTCCACAGACCAGGCCACGTTTTTCCAACCTTCTTATCGTCTAATTTTGGGGAGCCCGTGTGAATTGTATCCTCAGTTGCCTGTTCTTCGCTGACAGGAGTGTCACCCGGGGTGGTCTCCTGCTGCTGTAGCCCACCTGCTTTAAGGTGTGATGTGTTTTGTGGTCAGAGATGTGCTTCTGCACACCTCGGTTGTAACAAGTGGGGGAGCCAGACCCCCAGTTGAGTATCTGCTGTGCTCACAAGCAGGGGGGTGAAGGCCGATTTGTATTTCTGCGTCAAGACCACGTAGCTTACAGCACTTCCTCTCAAACGTGTCTACACGTCACCACAACGCAGACCCCACGCCGACCACTGCAACTCTTATTGGTCAGTTTAGTAACCGCGTATGTCCTGACACTTGTTTCCATTCATCTTCTGGTTTGGCGAATATATGAAAAAGTGGAAACATGGGAGGGAAAAATACACGAGTCTGCAGAAGAAAATACGCAGCAGCAGGAGGTGTGCCAATCCTGGGGGTGTTTAATGGGCTCACTGGAAGTAGAAACAACTCAACTAGCGTTAAGGCATTGATTGGCCAGAGGCGCAGTGCCACACACAAGTAGAAACTGCCTTCAACTACAGCAGGCTGTTTTAACATTGAATTTTGTTAATTTGATATCAAGTTGATATCGTGAGTTTTAAATTTGATATCAGCACTTAGAAATTTGACATCGGGCTGATAAAATTTGATCTTGTGCTTTTGAAATTTGATATCAAGTTTTCAAAGATTAATATTAAAAAAGAGGTAAAATGTTAATCTATACGCTGATTTTAAACTGTCAAGCACATTTATGAAATCTGATAAGAGTTTTAAAAAATGGATATCAACATTATAATGTTTGATAACAAGCTTTTAAACATGATAGAGCTTTTGAAACTTAAGATCACGATTAAAAAAAAGGACATCAAAAAACAGAGGTTAAACACACTTTATAGATGCTGATTTTAAACTTGTGTCATGTTTTGTGAACATGATCATGTGAAATTTGATATTGGGTTTTTAAAATCTGTATTGTGCTTTTGAAATCTGATCTCGAGTTTTTAAAAATGAATATCAACATTGTAATGTCTGATATCAAGATTTAAAATTTGATAGGTTTTGAAATTTGATTTCACACTTTAAAAATATGTTAGTATCAAGTTTCAAAAGCTCAATATCAAATTTAAAAAATCTGAATTCAAATTTCAAAAGCACAATATTAAATTTTAAAAACCTGATATCAAAAACTCTGAAATCAAATTTCAAAAGCTCGATATCAAATTTAAAAAACCCAATTTTAAAAAATCTGAAATCAAATTTCAAAACTTTGATATCAAATTTTAAAAACCCAATATCAAAAAGTCTGAAATCAAATTCCAAAAGCTTGATATCAAATTTTAAAAACCTGATATCAAAAAGTGTGAAATCAAATTTCAAAAGCTCTATATCAAATTTCAAAACCTCAATATCAAAATTTAAAAACCCAATATCAAAAAGTGTGAAATCAAATTTCAAAAGCTCGATATCAGACATATTGATATACATTTTTAAAAACTTGATATCAGATTTTAAACATGCAATATCACATTTTAAAAGCCCGATATCAAATTTAATAAACATGAATTTAAAATTACAAAACATGGAGTTTAAAATCAGCATATAGATTAGTATTTAACTTCTGCTTTTTGACATCACTTTTTAAAAGCCTGATATCAAATTTCCAAGCGTTGATATTTTTTTTAAGTTGAAATGAAATGCTTAATTCTCAAAATCATATTTAAATACAAAGATATCAGATTTTTAACTGCGGATATGAAGGAAAATGAATGAAATGTTCAAGCAGCCGGCCATACTCGATGGCGTAGTCTTGACGCAGAATTCTAAATCGGTTGTCAGATGTCCCACTTTTTCATTATGAATTGAATACAGTGAGCCCATTGCACTCAGCAAATGGACCATCACAAATCTTCACACACATATAAATTGGGGGAGCCGGACCCCCGTTGTGTGTCCGCCGTGATTCGTTCAGCGCTTACAAAGTGGCGAGCCCACCACGCTTTGCAAATGTGAGATCACAAATGAGCGCCGACACCTCTATGGGGGACGAAGAACAATATAGAAAGCCTCACTGGGTCACAGTGTCTTTTTTTTAATTACTTTATAGTTGTCTTTGGAGGGAGGGGAGCGTAATATATAAAAAAAAAAAAAAAAAACACCCAAACACTGCCTTGCACCCTTCATGCATCACACCTCTTACAGGAAAGTTAACAGGCTGACTTCATGACGGACCACCACCCCGCATTTCTAAAAACACTGTAGGCTTATTTTGCCTGAACCAAGCCCCTCCCCTAAAAAAACCCCATTTGTAGCCCCTTACAGGAGAGTATTGGCACCACAGGGCTTTATTTTTTTTCATTTTTTAAAGACGTCCCAACACTGGGGTGGAGTATTTTACGAGAAATACCCCCCCACCCCCAGCCACACACCTTTTTTGGTACCAAGGGGTGTCCACCTGTGCAGTTTTGCCCCTTCAGCAGTAGAAGGCAGCCAAATGCATTAACTACAGTACAGAGTGGAGTTCAAGCCAATCCACAACATACTGGATAAGGCCGGTTGCAGACAATTCTGATATCCCTAAACCCCCCTCCCATCCCAATTTAAACAAAAGAAATCCTTGCAAGTGGGGTACCTAAAACAAACCACCTTTTTTTTTTTTTTTTGGAAATATACAAGGTACGTATTCACAGTCTCATGGCCGCAGGTGCAAAAAAACAAAAAAAGGTGCAAACGAGCAGGGCTGGAATACATTTAAAATGAAAAAAAAAAAAAAAAGACCCCGTGAATGCCCCCTTTTCATTTCATAGCCCCTTGACGTTTTTTTTTTTTTTTTACATTATTCACACAAAATCCCAGATCCCAAATGAGGTACACCCCACCACTCTCAACAGGCAGATACATTTGGCCTAAAAGAAAGCAAGCCAAGGACGTGTTTACATTCATAGACCAGACCCCCCACCCAGGACCAGCCCCACGTGTATGGAGTCGGTCCGCAGTACACAAACCCGTTCCGTTTGGTCAGATGGGGAAGGATCAGCGCAGTCCGGCACCCCTTACCAATCGTGTCTTAACTTGGCTGTCCTGGACGCCAGAGTGAGGGCCAACGTTATTATTCACTCCGAGTTGGCAGATTTTGGCCCAAACGGCATCCCTGTGGGGCGCTATAACCTCTCAAGGTTCAAGTCGTTGGATAATCCACACAACAACATCAACGACTCAGAGTCCCGAGGGCACCGGGCCGTTCTGCTGCAGTCCCTCCTGGCCATCGAGCCTCAGCTCAGTGTCGTGGCGGATCACCGAGAATAAGCTAACCACAGCCAACAGGGCAGCGAGCATCAGCCCGGCGCAGGCCACAAACATGTGCCGCGTACCACTGAGGCCGTCTCCGCTGCCATACAGGGCCAGCATACCCATACAAGCCAGGAGGTGCAGGGGAAGGCGGAACCAAGCCAGGACGGCGGCCCGCTGCTTCTTGGGGATGATGCGGTCTCGCAAGAAACCCATGGAAGGAAAGTACAGGCCGCACGCCAGTTCGATGACCAGGAAGGCCAAGAAGGATTCCGAGGGCGCTTCCTGTCCGGGCGAAGTGGAGAAGGACAGCATGAAGAGTGCGAAGAAAGCCAGGAGGACGGCCAGGGAGAGCAGGTGAATGGGCTGCAGGAGGTATTTCTTGGAGGTGGCCACCCGGTATAAGGAGGCCCCGATCATGCAAGAGGCCATAAAGCAGGAGAAGATAATGCCAAGCGGGGGCCCGTGGGGGTCCAGGACAGGCGTCCAGAGGAACACAAAGATGTAGATGACGCTTTCAAACAGCGCCTGGATTCCCCCCAGTAGCAGGACCCTGCTGTCCGCCAGGAGGCACTGAAGTCCTTCCACGCAAGACCTCGTGAACTTTGTCTGTGCCACTCCCCCCGGGTGCCAGTTCTCCTCCCAGTCCCTTAAGGCCAGGCCGCCGCAAAGCATCAAGAATGGCACCGCAACGAGGAAGGGGGCGACGGGTCCCAGGCTGAGCCACTCAGCAAAAAAAGTCGCCACAAAGCCGGCGGCCACGGCCAAACCGTGGTTCCATGAGGCAGCTTGCGAGAAAGTCTCGGGGATCCACTCTTTAGGGAAGTCGTGGGTCTCCACGTGCTGGTGGACGTACCAGGCCTCGAAGGCTGTTGCTAACAGGGAGGTTGACAAGCCCCCCAGGACGCGGCCCAGGATCAGTATGAAATAATCCTGCGACAGCTTGGTGAGGCAGCAGACTATGTAGGTGGCGCAAAACAGGATGCAAGCCTGGCGCCGGCCAATGCGGTCCACCAGCCACCCGGCCACCAGACCAAACAGTACGCTGGAGGCAAAACCGCACACATAGATGATGGCGATCTGCGACTCCAGAAAGTTGTAATGGTGGTAGAGTTTGTACAAGTACGGCCCCTGCAGCCAGTCGGCCCACAGAGCAAGGAAGTAGACCCGGTAGAAGTGTAGCTGGAACTGGCGGAAGGCCGGGTTGGTGGCGGGCCCCGGTCTGGCTCGGCAGGCGGAGAACTCCAAGCCCAGGCAGATGGCGAGGAGGAGCAGGAAAGAGACATAGGCAATCAGTAGCATTGCAAACGCGGGCAGCTTCACTGCATCCCTGGACTTGAGGCAGCCAGACGAGATGAACGAGGGGACTCCGCCCCGAGACCTGTAGAGACAGAGACGAGAATAGGAGACAGTTAAAAGAAACCTGCACTTATGGCACAGCTCCTCGTGCTCAGCAGTGAGAGAGACGGGCCGCCATCTTATAACACGTCTTTACAGCAGGGGCTAGGAAAACTAAAGCATTGCAGAGTAAAATCCCACTACTAACACCAACATGTGCAGCTCTATACAAGTCACTGAACTAATCCAAACACACACACACAGATAAATACATAGATATACAGACACATCTCTCTCTCTATTATAATAAAAAATCTTGGGAGACGAGACTTTTTATCCTGTGACGAGACGTGATTTTCTCAGAGAGACACTTCCACGTCCCGCAAGATGAGACTTTGTGCCAATAGATTTAACCAAACCCAGGGCCAGAAATAAAAGACAAAGAATAGATGACAAAGTAGAACGTCATAAAGAACTCAAAAACGTTGGCGCAATACACATGCAGAGCTGGTTAGAGATAATGGAAGTCCGAAAATTCGAAAGTCTCAAAAAAATGACAGTAAAGATCGCATTCGCACAAACAAACAGAAATTACTCCTCGGTGAAATAATGGAACAGTGAAAAGAGATTGAATATATTTTTCAGATTTAAACATCAAGTTGGAGACTTGTAGATCGTCTAATTCAGGGGTGCCTACACTTTTTCGGCTTGCAAGCTACTTTTAAAATGACCAGGTTGAAATGATCTACCTACATTAAAAATGCTATATACGAGTATACTTTATATATAAAATATATATTGTCGTACCTTGCATAAATGACTCGCATAAATAAGTAGAGCCGAATAATGCATTCAAGGAGGTAGCTCTTGGAAGGACTTCTTATGCTTAATGATCGAGTGCCTCACCTGGAACGATGCTTCGGTGTGTCTGCCTTTGCTTTTGAATTCAGCCGAGTGAAAACTGACGGCTGTCCGATTATCTGCGATTTTAGTTCCCTCTCCTTTCTCTTTCTCAGATCGCTTTTCAGAAGGAAGTCAGTTTCGTAGTTTTTATGAACAGTTCGATAGTGCCTTTCCACATTTTCCTTCTTTGGAATAGCAATGATAGATTGACAGATCATACAAACGCACTTCAGTTGTGATATTGTGAGAAAAAAAAACCCTCTTCCAATTGCACATCCAGCCCATACCCGCCCCAAACCCAACTGACTAAACAAGGGATTTTAAAAAAAACATTGAAGGATAACTAGATCACAGCTGGAGTTTTGCAGTAGCTCACACGTTTGATCGTGAGTGTGGGATGACCAGTGTGTTAGAAGAAAAGAGATCTCAGATTGGCCGCCCTTTATGTTAATCAAGTGGCAAATGTCATAGGGAGGATATATGATGGACTAATGTTAAAAAAAAAAAAAATTTGAACGCAACACGAACTACCTGCACTACCCTTTGCGACCTACCGGTCGATCACGATCGATGCATTGTGCACCCCTGGTCTAATTTGTGTTGCCATCAGAGAAAAGTAGTGTTTCTACACAATGAGGAGGCGTATCGGCGAGAATTAAAAGATTTGTTGTTTGTAAGCAGAGACACGAAGTTGCTGGTGCATAGCACAGGCAGGGGGGTTGGCAAGCAAAGTGAGCATGGGGCAAAGCCACTAGTATGTATGTATAATATATATCTGCGGTGGGCTGGCACCTTGCCCGGGGTTTGTTTCCTGCCTTGCGCCCTGTGTTGGCTGGGATTAGCTCCAGCAGAACCCCATTACCCTGTAGTTAGGATACAGCAGGTTGGATTGATTTATTTATTTTATATATATATATATATATATATATATACACACACAAGTGCTGGGTGGTATGACCAAAACTCTATATCACTGTATTTTTCAAAATTATACCGGTTTCACGATATTCAATGGTATTTTTCCCCATGCATGAGTGGACGTTAACCACGTTTCCACAATTGTACATTGTATAAAAAACATTTTAATGTGCACACAAGTATTAGTACGGGTTTGCATGGCCCCATAAATTGATAGTTTTCAAGGGGTTGGCACCAATGAAGAGAAGTAATCACATTGCATGACAGATGCAGTCAAAATATAGAAAGTTTTTATTGAACAAACTTTGCAAACAACTTAAACTGTCATTTTGACAACATATTTTCAACCATCCAAAGAGGCATTTGGACTTAGTAAAATATACAGAGGTGCTTGTCAAAAGTTGTATTGCAATGAACACGTCTTAGAAATGGAATAAATAGTAAATATTTTTTGTAAACCAACTACACTTCCTGATGATGTTAACAATCTCTGTCCACTGACATGTTAAGGTGACTTTTTAAACAATTTTACCATCATTACACTGCATAATATTTAAACTAACAAATAATAACAATAAAATAAATAATAGTGCAACGTCCAGCAATAATACTATTACTTTAAGCCTAGGTGCATTACACAGTATTCACCAAATAAAAATAAAACAATTGCAACTTGGTGATGACATCTTTACCAATTGAACCATCATTAACACTAGAATTACCAGAGCCTACGAAAAAACTCGTAGATCCATCCCACCTTAAATCGCTTCTTAAATCCGTTCGCACCTCTGCGCCAGCGTCTTTTGTCTTCTAAATGTGCCGATGAAGACCCTAAAGACTCGTGACTTTACTCTGTAGATCTGGCTCTTGCATACAAAGAACAGTGTATGTGCCAAAAACATTAACATATATATGTTACTTACATAAAAGCCAGATCGAATGTTATTTACCTACTTACCGCGTAAAGTCACAAGTGCAGAGCTTCCCATGTACATATACAAAGTACAGCGATGGCAAAAGTGCATTTTTGATCCAATGTAGAACCGTTGTCATGATTTGAGCTTACCTCTGTTATAGCGCGTCTATGTCAAAACAGCAGTGCGCGTTTTTTTGTTTGTTTGGTGTATGGGGAGTTGGGATTGTGAACACGGCTGAGAAAATAACAGAATAAAAAAAACAAAGCTAACCTTTACAAGTATCATAAATTACACCGGTTGTTACAGACTGGAATCAAATGTAAGTTTTTATTCTAAAATAGTAAGAATACGAGCAGCTCCGTTCTCAAAACAGACTCGTCCGGGGTTGAACCCGTGAAGCTTTGATTACCAGTCAATGGCTGATACCGTTGCGCCACCGAAGCTGTGACAACAAAGGCATGTCAATGTCGCAGGTAAACGCGAGTTGCTTTTCTGCAGTTATATTTTTGAATAAAAGTGCATTTGTTCCGTTATATTTGTACTTTTTCTGAAAGTGTTTCTTTGATGTTTGGAATTCAGGCTTCACACATTATATAGTTTATACCTACATTTTGTCAATTATTACCAAAACATGAAAAACGTTTCTGTTTCAAAAATGTGTTTACACGGATTGCTGTATAAATGGAACATACATGAAATGCGTGTGTTCCAAATAACAATCTATTATTTCCATTCTAAAACTCCACTTCACTCCCAGATAATCAATCAAGGCATGAGCTGGGCGAAGTTCGTGCATGTTCTAAGTCGTTGGGGGGATGGAATAGCCGGCTGCTTGCAGATTGCCTTTATCAGCACATTTAGAAGACAAAAGACGCAGGTGGAGAGGTGCGAAGGGATTTAAGAAGCGATTTAAGGTGGGACGGATCTACGAGTTTTTTCGTAGGCTCTGGTAATTCTAGTGTTAAGGCAGATTGTATTAATATGGACCTTGCTTCAAGCTAAGCTATATACATAGATAATAAAACTGCAACTTGCATTTATAATGCTATCTGTGGTATAGCCATACGGAATCGTATTAGGGCCACATTGAAGACAAGAAAAATACGGACACAGTGAAGAAAAAAAACCTAAAACTGTATGTCGAGATTAAAGTCGACATTTCCACTTTATTCTCGTAGTTTATTTTGTCATTAAAGTAGAATGTCATAAACTAAACTTCACCCTAAAATCAATGTTTAATTTACTAGATTTTCTCAAAACCCATCATAAGTTATGTAGCACATTAAATGCTTTGTGTTGTGTTCCCCGACCCAGTTGTTAATCGCTACGCTCTTCTTAAACTGAATTCCTCCGCACTAAGAGGAGGCACAGGCAGCGACTGCCCCACAGAATCCATTCACTTCATGATATTTTTGCTCTCTGAAAATGTAGAATGCAAAGATAATTTTTCATGATGAAATGCATTAAAGCAGGTATTAAACATACACGGTGGTGTGGCGGTAGTGCTGGTCCCTCGCAGTAAGGGGTCCCCAGGTGTACGTTCAGTGTAGAGATCTTTATGGCAGGTATGACGAGGCTCCAAAAAACTGGACGTATAAATGGGCATCGAATAGGTTTAACTTAAATATTGTGTAAATGTTGGGTTCGTGATCTGGTGGTCAGAGACATGAACACAGAATTCAATGGATTTTCTTCTGAGCGGGTTTTCTTTATTGCATGCGTGCTGTCTCTTTCCGACGTATTAAACCCTCAGCTCCTATCCTTCCTTTTTCTTTCTCCACATAACCAATCGCCACTCGATAAACACCTTTGTGAAATTAAAACTAGCTATAAACTTAGACCACGGAGTGTTCAGAACTTTAAAAAAAAAACTTTGTTATACATTTTTAATTATGCCGTACATTCAAGGTTGTGCCCATCCCAGCAAGCATTGTGTGCAAGGCAGGAGGAAATCCTGAACGTGGCACCAGTACATCGCAGGGTGAATACGAGCAACACATACAGTGGTGCTTGAAAGTTTGTGAACCCTTTAGAATTTTCGATATTTCTGCATAAATTTGACCTAAAACATCATCAGATTTTCATTTCAGTCCTAAAAGTAGATAAAGAGAAACCAGTTAAACAAATGAGACAAAAATATTATACTTGGTCATTTATTTATTTAGGAAAATGATTGAATATTACATATTTGTGAGTGGCAAAAGTATGTGACCCTCTAGGATGATCAGTTAGTTTGAAGGTGAAATTCGAGTCGGGTGTTTTCAATCAGGTGTGAGTGGGCACCCTGTGTTATTTAAAGAACAGGATCTATCAAAGTCTGCTCTTCACAACACGTTTGTGGAAGTGTATCATGGCACAAACAAAGGAGATTTCTGAGGACCTCACAAAAAGAGTTGTTGGTGCTCATCAGGCTGGAAAAGGTTACAAAACCATCTCTAAAGAGTTTGGACTCCACCAATCCACAGTCAGACAGATTGTGTACAAATGGAGGAAATTCAAGACCATTGTTACCCTCCCCAGGAGTGGCCGACCAACAAAGATCACTCCAAGAGCAAGGCACACGTGTAATAGTCGGTGAGGTCACAAAGGACCCCAGGGTAACTTCTAAGCAACTGAAGGCCTCTCTCACATTGGCTAATGTTCATGTTCATGAGTCCACCATCAGGAGAACACTGAACAACAATGGTGTGCATGGCAGGGTTGCAAGGAGAAAGCCACTGCTCTCCAAAAACATTGCTGCTCGTCTGCAGTTTGCTAAAGATCACGTGGACAAACCAGAAGGCTATTGGAAGAATGTTTTGTGGACGGATGAGACCAAAATAGAACTTTTGGTTTAAATGAAAAGCGTTATGTTTGGAGAAAGGAAAACACTGCATTCCAGCATAAGAACCTTATCCCATCTGTGAAACATGGTGGTGGTAGTATCATGGTTTGGGCCTGTTGTGCTGCATCTGGGCCAGGCCGGCTTGCCTTCACTGATGGAACAATGAATTCTGAATCATATCAGAGAATTCTAAAGGAAAATGTCAGGACATCTGTCCATGAACTGAATCTCAAGAGAAGGTGGGTCATGCAGCAAGACAACGACCCTACGCACACAAGTCGTTCTACCAAAGAATGGTTAAAGAAGAATAAAGTGAATGTTTTGGAATGGCCAAGTCAAAGTCCTGACCTTAATCCAATCGAAATGTTGTGGAAGGACCTGAAGTGAGCAGTTCATGTGAGGAAACCCACCAACATCCCAGAGTTGAAGCTGTTCTGGACAGAGGAATGGGCTAAAACTCCTCCAAGCTGGTGTGCAGGAATGATCAGAAGTTACAGGAAACGTTTAGTTGCAGTTATTGGGGGGTCACAGCAGATACTGAAAGCAAAGGTTCACATACTTTTGCCACTCACAAATATTGTAATATTCGATCATTTTCCTCAATAAATAAATGACCAAGTATAATATTTGTGTCTCATTTGTTTAACTGGTTTCTCTTTATCTACTTTTAGGACTTGAGTGAAAATCTGATGATGTTTTAGGTCAAATTCATGCAGAAATATAGAAATTTCTAAAGGGTTCACAAACTTTCAAGCACCACTGTACACTAGCAGGGTTAATATAGCATAACAAAACCCGCCATCCTACATGACTTTGAAAGGAAACTGAAGCACGCTGAGTAAACCCACCAGAAAAACAAGCAAATTCAAAGCAGGGAACACCCGGGACCCCATTGCTGCAAGGCAGCAGTGCAACCTCAACGCCACCGTGCCCCCACATGATTAATACATGCTTTAAAGCATTTCATCCTGAAAATGATATCAAGTATTTATCTTAGCATTCTAAATGTTCAGGGAGCAGGAATATCATGAAATTAATGTATTCTGTGTACTGTCTGCGCCTCCTCTTAGTGCAAGAGAGAGGCAGTTTAAGAAGCACGTAGTGATTAACATGGCTCCGGGAAAACAACACAAAGCATGTGCTACATTACTTATGATGGGGTTTGAGAAAATCTAGTAAATTAAATATTCATTTTAAGATGAAGTTTAGTTTATGATGTTCTATTGTACTTTAATAACAAATTACGAGAATAAAGTCAACATGTCGTCACACTATTACACAGTATTGAAAAAAATACAACTTGGCTTGCAGTATTATCCAGTAGTATAGAAACAACATTCACACATTTGAACATAATGGTCCACATCCGACCTTTTAAATCCAAAGTATCTCCAGATAACAGACGTGACTCCTTTTTCCTGCAAAAGTTCTTCTGCGTCATCATGTTCAACTTTATTGTCTGCTACAGCGTCAGTTTCGGAATGTTCTCTGTCCATTTTCAACACGCAATACCTCCACACCCACATGTACTCCATTGTATGCTTGTTTAGCGGAGCAGCAGTGAAAAAAAGCCCCCGCGCAACAACTCTGTGGCATGTGTTTAGCGATGTTGAGTGAAAAAGGTCCCCCTTAAACCCGCTGTGCCAAGTTCCGAACGTTGTTTAGGCAATTTAAACCGGTGTTGCGGTATAAGAAAAATCCATATCATAACAAAAATAAAAAAACAACGGTTTTTGGTATGAACCGGTATACCGCCTAGCACTAATACACACACATACATATGAAAACGTTTGTGAACCCCCTCTCAGCCTGCATAATAATTGACTCTCCTTTCAACAATAAAGATAACAGTGGTATGTCTTTCATTTCCTAGGAATATCGGACTACTGGGGTGTTTTCCGAACGCAGATTTTTAGTGACGCAGTATTTAGTTGTATGAAATGAAATCAAATGTGAAAAACTGGCTGTGCACAAATGTGGGTCCCCTTGTCATTGTGCTGATTTAAATGCCTGTCACTGCTCAATGCTGATTACTTGTAACACCAAATTGGTTGGATTAGCTTGTGAAGCCTTGAACTTCATAGACCGGTGTGTCCAATCACGACTGGTAAAAGGTATTTAAGTTGGTCAATCGCAAGTTGTGCTTCAATTTGACTCTCCTCTGAAGAGTGACAGACAGCATGGGATCCTCAAAGCAACTCTCCAAAGATCTGAAAACAAAGATTGTTGAGTGTCCTGGTTTAGGGGAAGACTACAAAAAGCCATCTCAGAGGTTTAAACTGTCAGCTTCAACTGTAAGGAATGGAATCAGGAAATGGAAGGCCACAGGCACAGTTGCTGTTAAATCGAGCAGGTCTGGCAGGCCAAGAAAAATACAGGAGTGGCATATGAGCAGGATTGTGAGAATGGTGACAGACAACCTACAGATCACCTCCAAAGACCTGCAAGAACATCTCGCTGCAGATGGTGTATCTGTACATCGTTCTACAATTCAGCGCAATTTGCACAAAGAACATCTGTATGGCAGGGTGATGAGAGAGAAGCCCTTTCTGCACTCATGCCACAAACCGAGTCGCTTGTTGTATGCCAATGCTCATTTAGACAAGCCAGGTTCATTTTGGAATAAAGTGCTTTAAACTGATAAGACAAAGATGGAGTTATTTGTTCATAACAAAAAGTGCTTTGCATGGCGGAAGAAGAACACCGCAGTCCAAGACAAACACCTGCTACCTACTGTCACATTTGGTGGAGGTTCCATCCTGCTGTGGGGCTGTGTGGCTAGTTCAGGGACTGGAGGTCTTGTTAAAGTCGAGGGTCTGATGAATTCAACTGAATATCAACAAATTCTTCAGGATAATGTTCAAGAATCAGTCACAAAGTTGAAGTTACGCAGGGGTTGGATATTCCAACAAGACAATGAGTCAAAAACACAGTTCAAAATCTACAAAGGCATTCATGCAGAGGGAGAAGTACAATGATCTGGAATGGCCTGACTTGAATATCATCGAACATCTATGAGATGATTTGAAGCAGGCTGTCCATCAAATTGAACAACTGGAGAGATTTAGTAATGAAGAATGGTCAGAAATACCTCCATCCAGAGTCCAGACACTCATCACAGGCTACAGGAGGACAGCGTCGAGAGGCTCAAAGGAGCAAAAGGAGGCTCAACTAAGTATTTTACATTAACTTTAATAACATTAAATGGTTTCTACTAAGGCGGCGCAGTGGGTAGCACTGCTGCCTCGCAGTTAGGAGACCCAGTTTCACTTTCCAGGTCCTCCCTGTGTGGAGTTTTCATGTTCTCCCTGTGTCTGCATGGGTTTTCTCCCATAGTCCAAAGACGTACAGGTTAGGTGCATTGGTGAGCCTAAATTGTCCCGTGTGTGTGTGTGCCCTACAATGGACTGGCGCCCTGCCCGGGGTTTGTTTCCTGCCTTGCGCCCTGTGTTGGCTGGGATTGGCTCCAGCAGACCCCCGTGACCCTGTCGTTAGGATATAGCGGGGTGGATGTACATAAGCCTAGGTAAAATGTTGCTATATACTGTATATATTTATTTTTATATATATATTGTTCTATTGTCAGCCTTAATGTATACATATTTTAATTAGAAACCTTTCTATTAAGAGTGAAGGTTTGTTTTACACTTTGGTTAAATTTTGCTTAGCAATACCTAGTTGATTTTGTATTTGGTATACTTAATTATTAGATATGATCATAGTATTAATTAATGATAATAATCCAACTAAATGTGGTATATATTTGTTTTTGTTGATTAATCAGTGGAAAGCACCTGGAGTTGCATGTAAATGTATGATAAGGTGCTATACAAATAAAGTTATCATTATTATTCCATAGGTATACTGTCTTGTCATTTTCTAACCTGATTACGATTTGAAAAGCATGGTGTGTGTTTCCTTTAAAATTTAAATATAATTAATACATTCAAATCAGTGTAGTCGAGTTTATTAAAATTCTTCTGTTATTCGATTAGCATCATGTCGTACTAGAAGACAGAGGACGTCTTTCTGAATAAAGATAGTAAAATATTGTAGCGACCTCCGCGTAAGGCTCGAAAAGATAAGTAAAAAAACAGACAAACGTAGTAAAGTCTCACCAAAAAGATTTTACTTGAATATTCAAGAAATAGAACGCCGACCTCGTAACCCCAAACACACCCCCTTTTAAGCACCCTCTCCTCCCATCCCAAATTAAAGTGGATTTCATTTGACTGAATATGCTTACATTGTTCAGTTGTATTTTTTTAATCGATTGCCTATTAGTACGTTGATTGTATTTTCTCGTGTTTTATTTGTGTATACCGGTGGCCAGAAATACGTGCAGATTAAGATTTTATTTGTACAGTGACACTGAGCATATGAGAAGAAACACAACTCGGGTAAACCTGTCAGTTAAAATGACATGCGACTTCTTTGGCACAACAAAAGAAAACCGAAAAACTAATACACGAGAGTTAGACGTGTCACTGCGGCGTGATTTAATATCAGCACACTTGCCACAGAGAACCGTGTTCATCGTTTGGTGGACTGGACCGCGGCATTCATGAAAGTCTGGTGATTCACACACCGATTACAAGTAGTGAGTAAAACGCTATATACATGTAAAGAATTATTATTATTATTAACTTACACAGAGAATACAAGGTAGTCGTATTCCTACAATATCCTCAAAATCCTTTATGTCTCGTTCCCACCTCACCTTTATGCCGCCCCTTCCTATCTTCGGCGTGTTCACGTCTTCCGGAACATGAGCCGGCTCACCGTCTTTCTCTCGAACACGATATAGGTGAGAAGCGGGGCCCCGCTCCTTTTTCCAGCAGTTACCCCTGAGCGACCTCAATGCCTTATTCACTGACTTGGGTACAACAGATGCTGTTCTAACGCCGCAGAGCCCCCGATCAATCTGACTGACGTATACCGAACTTCTGAAATCTACTTCCGGGGTACATCCCCATTCCCCTCCTTCAAAGAAGCCGTCGTGTCCGCGCGCACGGATCACGTGGCGCGAGATTTAAAAAAAGGAAAGAAACTTTATTGATTTTCATGTATGACAGTGCGGCGAAGTAGTGATGGGAGATACCACTATTTTGAACATCTATATAAGTGATGTATGCATCATAATTTATGATGCTAAGTATTTAATAAGAATAGGATTTTTATAACTGACATGACAGTATTTTAAATGACTTTTAATTCCCACAAGTAAATCACCATACACAAGCCGGACACAATAAAATAATTATTTCTAAACTGGTGTATGTTTTTATGACAACCCGCATCGATTATTGTAACATCCTACTGGCAGGTGCCCCTTCTAATATTCTATCACAACTTCTGCTTCGCCTTCCCTCTCTTACGGGGTTTAAGTATAAAATTGTACTAATAACCTATAAAGTTTTAAATGGAAGGACGACATCAGTGACATTCTTAATCTCTCCGCTCTTGTTAAGGTCCACTGATTCTGGCCATCCTCTTGTGCCCCACATTAACCTGCGCTCAAACAGAGCCTTCAGCTGTATTGTACACGTACATCGGAACGACCTCCCGAAATAAATGAGATCAGCTAACCCAGTTCATTCTAAAAAAAAAACGAACTTTAAACTCATTTGTTTTTGGAATCACCAGTCATTATGAAAAGTAAAAAAAAAAAAACTAATAATGATAACTTAAAGTGCTATAAATTTGTTTTCTGTATATGACTTCGATTATTTTAATAATATTTATAGTCAAGATCGCTGAATTGGCGCATTTCCTGTTCAAATACAGGGGACAAACGTGAGGTGCGGCGGTGACGAGCGACGAGCCCCTCGGACTGCGCTCGCCTCGCAAACTGCTGGGGTGATGCGTGCAAGTGCCGCGTGTCTGTCGCTGTCTCTCTGTATGTCGCCAATATAATGTTTGCAGACACGTTTATTACAAATAAACAAAAGAGAACCGAAATGCGCTCTCTCCGCTCTCTCTCTCGCCGCTATAAATGTGACGTTCTTTCTTAGCCAAATACACCTGTCTATGTATGTGTAAAGAATGCTATTGAGATATGAAACACAACCAGAAGTCACTGTGCATGCTGCCAATTGAATCTTATATAAAAGTCAATGTACAGTATGTGTGTATGTATGTATGTATGTATGTTACAGCATCACTTCCGAACGGCTGGAGTGATTCTCTTGAATCTTGGTACACATGTTTCTCATTGGTCGACTAAAAGTACTGTAGGGTGAAATCAAGGTAGGGTACTGGGTGATCTTGCGGTCTTGTATCCATGTTATAATCCAGTTGACACACGAAACGACCACCAGAGGGCAAACTGGAGGTGACTGCCAGCATCTATATAGATAGACTAGCAAAATACCCGCGCTTAGCAGCGGCGAAGTACTGCATTAAAATTTTTATTAAGAAGAAAATTAAATGTTTTTAAACTGAGGGAAAATATACCAATAATTATTTGTTAAGGATCTCTTTGTATACCACGTTGTGAGTTCGGCCCTCCGGTTGTAATATGACCAAGCTGTGCGCTGAGCTTACTCTTGAGCATGTAACGTACAGTTGGCCATGTGAACAGTAATCTTGTTTCAAATCTCACAGCTTGGATTGCTGCTGTCATAATCGGTTTGAGTTTCATGGTTTGTTTCAATTACGACAGTATTTGTAGGACTTGTGTTGAAGTGACATTCGGCATCTGTCAAGCGTTGTAAGCACACAACCGGTTTCATCGATAACTTCACTTCCAGCTTTTGAGAATTTAAACATTCATAAACATCAAAGTGTCCACTACTGAAATCGTCACCTGTGAATCTAAGATGTTTAAGAGGCATTGGTGGTTGTCGAAAGGTGTAAAATATTTGGCCATTTCAGTACACTTGAAAGCGACAACCGAACAATTCAGCGGCAGCCATCAACTCACATGCAGAACCATAGGTGAAGGGCTTAAGCATTTCACTCTTCTAGTGCTCCTGTGTAGTCTAATTATCTCCTGTACCGTCATCAGTCCACACCTTGAACCTGTCCCAGTCATTCAAAACATAAAACACAATGGTCCTCCAGATATCAAGAGTGAGCCTGATATGGCCGTGCAATATGTAACACAGAGAATGGAAAAGGCAGGTGCCATCTCCGGGCATGGAAACCACACGGTAAGTGACAGTCCTTTGATCGATGGTGATCACCTCGATAGACATGTTAATGGGGTTATGGTTGGAACAATAAAGGAAATGTGCTACCTGAACAATGTAAAGTAAGTCTAAAATACCTACACAATAACTATAATCGTAATAAACGAACAATAAAACAGCGGAGAAGCCGTGGATTAAATAAAAAGGCTGCAGTTATCAGCAGGGAGACGTGAATCCCGTGGCAAAGCAAGGAAGGGAATGTAGAGACCGGAGCGACGGACGGCCTTATATAGGCAGGCAGCCAACAACGTGGGAGGTGTGGGGATGGGGGACCGGCGACCGAGCTGCAGGCTATGGACGTATATATGTATGTAAGTAGGATTCAGTTAGCATTGGGAACCCACGTACCAAATTTCTTGAAGATGGGCCCATAAGTAACAAAGACTGTTGAAAAGTTCAATATGGCGGCCGACAGTGGCGTCATACCTCTGAAATAAGTACGTACATTGGTTTCGGTTAGCGCAGGGGAGCCGCCTACGAAATTTCGTGAAGATGGGGCCATAAATAAGAAAGTTCAACATGGCGGATGTTGTTGACCGTTATCGACCGTTATGACCGTTACACGTAGAATTTCGAAATGAAACCTGCTTAACTTTTGTAAGTAAGCTGTAAGGAATGAGCCTACCAAATTTCAGCCTTCTACCTACACGGGAAGTTGGAGAATTAGTGATGAGTCAGTGAGTGAGTGAGTGAGTGAGGGCTTTGCCTTTTATTAGTATAGATAGATAGATGTGTGTATTTGCTCGCCTTGTGGCAAACTGGCACCCTGTCCAAGGTTTGTTCCTGCTTTGAGCCCTGTGCTTTTTGGAATAGGCTCCTCCACCCCATAAGTCTGGATTGATCAGGTTAGAATATACCATGTCGTTTCTGTGACAGTGTGTATCTGCTCCACACTGCCACAAGGTGAACAAATACATACACACACTGGGGCCATATCTATCTATCTATCTATCTATCTATCTATCTATCTATCTATCTATCTATCTATCTATCTATCTATCTATCTATCTAACTCTCGCCCCTTACCAGTCATACTGCCAACATTCAAAGTTCCTACCCTCAGTTCCACTCTCTTTACCTTCCTCTTCTCCTCTTTCGTCTGGATGCATCTTCCCCTCTTCTTCTTTTCCTTCTTCAGCCAACAGTAGCCTAATTTCCGCCAGCCTCCTGTTGTCTAACAGTACTGGTGACAGTCATTGTTAACCCGGGGCTCGACCGATCTGGTATGGAATTTTGTTTTGTTATCTGCATGTTGATCTGGCAAAATTTTACACCGGATGCCCTTCCTGACGTAACCCTCCCCATTTATCTGGGCTTGGGACTGGCACGACAAAACCCACTGGCTTGTGCATTCCCTGTGGCTGGGTTAGACAGCTGAAGAACTCTAGTGGCTGTACCAGGGGATGGCGCTGTGTCCAAATACCATTCTCTCTCTTCCATCCTGGCTTGAACACCTTTGATGTCAGTTCCGGTGCCTGTCCACTTGGGCCAGCGTCTTCCTGCTGGGAGGAATGAACACCAGAAGTTCCGCCATCTTTGCCAGGTCATTCCTGAACTCACAGCTGGAAAGGCGCCTCTGTAATTATGCTGTGAAAAGCTGAGTGGCGCTACCATTAGTTCTGTGTCACTGTTCCAACAGTAAACCATCCCGAGATCATTCATGTCAGCCAAGGCAGTGGGCTCACTCACAATATGGCCTAAGGAGACAGCCAGGAATAAAGAATGGGACTAAAACATCTGAGAGCAGCTTCTCCCCACCATCCAAGAACAGTTTGTTGACCAACAATTAACAATCCAGCATGACGGAGCACCGAGCCATAAGACAAAAGTGAGAACTAAGTTGGCTCAGGAAACAAAACATCGACATTTGGTGTCCATGGCTAGGAAACTCCCCAATGAGAACTTGTGGTCAATCATCAAGAGGCAGCGGGTGGACAAACAGAAACCCACCAATTCTGATTGTGCAAGAATGGGCTGCCATCAGTCAGGATTGGGCCCAGAAGTTGATTGCCAGCCTGCCAGGGTGAATCACAGATTTTGAAAAAGAAAGAAGGGCCAACACTGCCAGTATGGACTCTGTGCATAAACTTCATGTCATTGTCAATAAAAGCCTTTGAAACTTCTGAATGGCTTGTCATTCTACTTCCGTACACCAGAGAAACATCTGACATGAAGATCTAAAAACACTGAAGCAGCAGACTTTGTGAAAACCAACACTTGGTTCATTCTGAAAACGTTTGGCCACGACTATATTGTGTATAGTTTTTTTTTATTTATTAACATTTTAAATTATTAGGTTTTAGTTTCAGGGTGGCACAGTGGTGCAGTGGTAGCGCTGCTGCCTCGCATTTAGGAGACCCGGGTTCGCATATCGGGTCCTCCCTGCGTGGAGTTTGCATGTTCTCCCCGTGTCTGTGTGGGTTTCCTCCCAAAGACATGCCGGTTAGGTGGATTGGCGATTCTAAATTGGCCCTAGTGTGTGTGTGTGTCCTGTGGTGGGTTGGCACCCTGCCCAGGATCCCTGAGATTGGCTCCAGCAGACCCCCGTGGCCCTGTGTTTGGATTCAGCGGGTTAGAAAATGGATGGATGGGTTTAAGTTTCTTAGAATTGTGCCTTTACTGGGTATTAAGTTTGTACTGTAAAGCACTTTGGTCAGTTGGCAGTTGTGTTAAAGGTGTTACATACATAAAGCTGACTTGATATGTCTGTTATTGTCCTTCCTCTATATACACTGTGATAGATTAAGGGCACTCTCAGAGCACTCGTCAGACACCAGGTAAAAGTCCAATAATTATTATTTATTATAATAATAATGTGCACAAAGCACCCTCCACTCCCCAATACTCAATAAACAATACAATAATCAAATAAACAATCCTCCAATCTCCCAGATGCTTAGCCACCCTGCCTTCCAACTCAGCTCATCTGTCTGGGATCTCCCACAGTCCTTTATAGTCCTCGACCCGGAAGTGCTTCTGAGCCCTCAATCCATGTGATTATCCAGCACTTCCAGGTCAGGTAAAAACTTCTCTTTTTCTTCAACCCGGAAGTACATCATTTCTTCCATTCCTGTGACTTGGAAATACTTCCGGGCTATACGGAAAATATAAATCCCTGGGCCTCCCTGCAGCGAATCCTGGCGGCACCCTTGGTATCCTGCAGGGCTGTACATTATAATTCCACTGTCCATAGTTCCCTGCTGGCATTCGGGGCACCTCTATTTTGCAAGGAGGGCTCCATCTGGCGGCCTGAGGGTATTGGCCGGGATGAATTTATATCTCACACATATAAATTAATATATAAATCTATTGTGGGTGACAGGGGGCTTCACTGAGCCCCAAACCTTGATCACCACTGACACAAACACAGGCACAGTGGAGTGGTGGCTCTGAGGCGCTGGTATCCAGAAGTTTGCCGGTTCGAATCCCCGTCACTGCCAAAAGAGATCCTACTCTGCTGGGCCCTTGAGCAAGGCCCTTAACCTTCAATTGCTCCAGGGGTGCTGTACAATGACTGACCCTGCGCTCTGACCCCAAGGGGTATGCGAAAAATGAACAAATTCCCAATACGAGAAATTGTATAAGGCGAACTTAAGAACAAAAAAAAAAACCCGATGTTTTTTGTTTCTTCAGATTCCACAGCACTGTACCCTCAGGGATGGTCAATCCTTCCTCTTTCTCCCAACTCCTCTTCCCCCACTCAAGTGTTATCCTCTTCCTACCGACTCCGACTCCCTGAGGTGAAGCGGAGGGATCCTTTTAAGCCGGACCCTAGAAGTATTTCTTGTATTTGGGCAGAGTCGTTTTGGGCTCAGGCAGAAATATCACAAGGTAGGGATGGTCTGTCACTGCAGCTCCCCCTGGTGGCATGGCACCCATAACATCCAGCAGGGTTGGCCTATGGGACTACAATTCCCAGCCTGCCCCATGATATAGAAAGATGGGAGAAGTGACGCTTGTAGGCTGCCCACTAGTGTGTCAGGGGAGTATAAACTCCGAGAAGGCTAACTCTCCCCCCACCCCATTTCTTCCAGTATTGTGGCCCACCTCCCTTGTAAGGGTTCAGTTCCCAGCCTGCTCGGGACACCAGTCCGTCACTGTCGTTTAAGCTCCAGCTGCCCTTCCCAGAAAAGGGTCACCTCTCCTCCTAGATGGGATGCTGGGTAATCCCTCATGGCAGTTGCACTATTTACAACTGCAAATATCCATCATGTATTATGCTTATATTATGAATAGATTGCATTATTTGGTTTATTGCAGCAAGTGTGTTTGGCTGGCTGGCCTGTCCACTGGTACTGTGAGTGCGTTTTTCCCAGTTGATTCTGGGGTTCGTCAGCGGTGTGTTCTGCTCCTACTCTGTTCAGTGCTTATATGGACTGGGTGTTTCATGGGGTCCAGCGGCTGTGGGGCATCTGTTGGTGAAGAAAGATTCACAGATCTTGACTTTGCTGACGATGCTGTGATCTTCGCGGAGTCAATGGAGGCTCTGATCGGGGTGCTTGAGGGACTGAGTGAGGAGTCTGAGTGTCTGGGCTTACAAGTGTCCTGATGAAAACCAAGATGGAGGCTTCTTGATAACAGACATCAGCAGTGTGTCTGTCTGTAGAGAGAGTGTCGACCTTGTTGAGAGGTTTACTTACCTTGGTAGTGACATTCATGACTCTGGTGACTCTTCCTGTGAAGTCAGTAGGCGGATTGGGAGAGCATGGGGGGGTCATGAGGTCGCTGGAAAGGGGTGTGTGCCACTCCCGATATCTCTGCAAAAGGACAAAGGTCCAAGTCTTTAGAGTCCTGGTGCTTCCTGTCTTGCTATATGTTTACGAGACATGGACGCTATCCAGTGACCTGAGATGAAGACTGGACTCCTTTGGCACTGTGTCTCTCCTTGGGTAAAGCTGGTATGACTTTGTGTTGCTCATGGAGTCCCAAATGAGGCACGTGACCTGCATTGTGAGGGAGTGTCAGTTACGGCACTACGGCCATGTGGCGTTGTCTTAATTTGGGAAAATGGTTCAAGGGGTTAAAGAGTAAGTAGACAAGAATCAGAGAGAGAAGGTCCGATATTTTAGTAAAATTTACTTATTCAATTATAGAAACATTCAAATACATATAATGCAGTAACAATAGACATACAGAAACAAAATTATGCTTACAGTAATATCAAAAGACCCAGAGCCATCATCCTAGACCAGTAGACTGAGGGAGCCCACTTGTCAGTCTCGTCAGAGGATCAACTCGTTAGCCTAGTCAAATACCGGGCGGTGTGAACGTTCCCCACGGTTGAGCTTCCAAAGAAACTGAGGGCGGAACCTTCCCTTATATACTAATTGAGTGTCCTTGCCCAAAAGCGGCTTACGTGCAAGCAGTGTATCAGAAGTGATCAGTTTCAGTACACACCCTTCCACGGGACACGGTGTTGTTTTTCCTCTACTTGGCCTTGACCGAGACGGTGCCTAGTATCAGAAGACACACAATAATAAGCGTTGCTTGCAATGAAGCCCCTCGAAGTGAAAAACAACTCCTTACATAGCCTTGGCTGTATCTTTAGAACATTCCTGGCTGTTTTCGAAAAACAAATCCTTGCAGCTGGTTTTGCACTGAAGCGACCAACACCCATCTGCACTCTTTATTCCCTCCTCCCGTCATAGAGAAAATCACCTTCCATTACAGGCGTGTTTCCCCGAGGGTGATCTGGCTTATAAGATCCTATTTTTGGAGACCCAAGTGGCCTGACCAGGCCAAGGGGTTGCCCGCGCAACACCTGGCTGTGGTAGATAGAGGGTCATTTCCGGAGGGCAGGACTGGACCGCGTGTCTGCCTGGGGGGTTGCAAACCGGGATCCCGAGCTGTTTCGCTGTGTAGTGGGTGCGGCAACACACTGTAACAATGCATGCACCCCAACTTGACTTGAGTGTGTTTGGGTCATTTTCTATCATCATGTCTGTACCAAAAATATTTTTTTATATGTAGACATTGGCCAATTTATGAACCTCATTCATAAGTTGCATAGCTGTCTTTAGATTTCTGGCATCCCAGCTGGCAGATACAGCAGATATATCTGGGTAGGCAGAGGTTAAAATCTTGACACATAAAGAAATTACTGCCCTTCTCTTCCTGCTGGGTGTCTGTCAATCATCTTTTTCCCGCCTCCAATTGGTACTGAATGGGTTTTAATTGGCACAAAGAAAAAAAAAAGAAAGACCACATCCCACTGTGACGATGTGGGTTCGCTTCACATTCCCATCTTGCTTTCAGGAGCCCTTGAACCCGTCACAGTTCAGTAACGTTACCGATGAGCACGGCAGTGAGGCACAATAATGGAGCAAGTACAAAAAAGTGCAAAGTGCTTTTATTAAAACAACAACATAAACAAAGTGTCCAAATGAAAGTAAAGTGCAGTGCATCAGATCTTTAAATAAATAATCCATTAAAACAGAAGTGAAGTGGAGGTTAAAATCCAATAGAAAAAAGTCTTTGAAAAACTACGAGGTTAAAACAATGCTGGAAACAGTCGCTTTCAAAAAAACAAAGTCCTGCGCCACCTCCACCTACTCAAAGCTTCATGATGCTCCAACAATGATGGATGGATTAAAAGGAAGAAGTCTACGTGACCATCATCATCATCAAGCCCTTCCGTGAGAATCCTAAATCCAAAGAGGACTGTTTCATTTATGTTAGGTAGAATGCCCAGAGGGGACTGGGCGGTCTCATGGTCTGGAATCCCTACAGATTTTATTTTTTCTCCAGCCGTCTGGAGTTTTTTGTTTTTTCTGTCCCCCCTGGCCATTGAACCTTACTCTTATTGATGTTAATGTTGATTTATTTTGTTTTATAATTGTGTCTTTCATTTTTCTATTCTTTAATATGTAAAGCACTTTGAGCTACTGTTTGTATGAAAATGTGCTATAGAAATAAATGTTGTTGTTGTTGTTTGGTGTCTTTTTACCTGGCGGCTCCCCTGCTTCTCCCATCGGGCTTTGCAACAGGAGAGTCACCATACCCGCAGCTGACCTTCTTTCCACATAACTGATATGGTGGCCTTCCGATCCCTGGCTCTGGTTCAGCTCACCTAGATCGAGACTTGGCTTTACTGGCGACCAGGACGCTCACGTCAGGGAATTCACTGCCCAAGCCTCCCGACTCCCGCTGCCTTCTCGGCCTTATGTGGCCAGCCATCCTTCTGCTGGTCACTCCCGTTCCTTCAAAAAGTGACCACTTCCAACTGCCCTAGGTGTTGGCCAAACTCCCCTGCTAGGGCTCACTGTCCAGCTGCCTACGAGCGCTCGCTCACTCACACCTGCTCTCTCTCTCCTCGCTGCTTGCTGCAACCTCCGCTCTTCCTTTTCTTTCTCTTCCCCCGAGCCGCCTCGCGCTTCTATTTATGATGGCGACGTGATTCACCTGTGGCAATCAGCAGCTCCCGGGACCAATTACAGATGTGGACGACTCCTCACATGTTCACCTACAGTAAGTGTGATTTGCCTGCTCCAAAAATCACCCCAGGAACCACTTCAGCCACACATCACCACTCCCCATCGATACGCCGCGAGTACGGTGATTATTTACTTTAAAACTGGCCCTTTGACATGAGCTATGGACCCGCTACACCACACCCACGTGTTCTGGCGTCTCTGCACTGGCTTCCAGTAGAGTATCGAGTGAATGTTAAGATTTTAGGAATTCTTCATTGTACCAGAGTGGGCTTGACGATGATATGAGACCATAGTTTAGAAAGCTGAAATTCTGCTGAAAGTGCACCTTGAAACATTACAATGACCCTAAAGATACAGTTTTCTATATTTCTGCATAAATTTGACCTAAAACATCATCAGATTTTCACTCAAGTCCTAAAAGTAGATAAAGAGAAACCAGTTAAACAAATGAGACACAAATATTATACTTGGTCATTTATTTATTGAGGAAAATGATCGAATATTACATATTTGTGAGTGGCAAAAGTATGTGAACCTCTAGGATGATCAGTTAGTTTGAAGGTGAAATTCGAGTCAGGTGTTTTCAATCAATGGGATGCCAATCAGGTGTGAGTGGGCACCCTGTGTTATTTAAAGAACAGGATCTATCAAAGTCTGCTCTTCACAACACATGTTTGTGGAAGTGTATCATGGCACGAACAAAGGAGATTTCTGAGGACCTCACAAAAAGAGTTGTTGATGCTCATCAGGCTGAAAAAGGTTACAAAACCATCTCTAAAGAGTTTGGACTCCACCAATCCACAGTCAGACAGATTGATTACAAATGGAGGAAATTCAAGACCATTGTTACCCTCCCAGGAGTGGTTGACCAACAAAGATCACTCCAAGAGCAAGGCACACGTGTAATAGTCGGTGAGGTCACAAAGGACCCCAGGGTAACTTCTAAGCAACTGAAGGCCTCTCTCACATTGGCTAATGTTCATGTTCATGAGTCCACCATCAGGAGAACACTGAACAACAATGGTGTGCATGGCAGGGTTGCAAGGAGAAAGCCACTGCTCTCCAAAAAACATTGCTGCTCATCTGCAGTTTGCTAAAGATCACGTGGACAAACCAGAAGGCTATTGGAAGAATGTTTTGTGGACGGATGAGACCAAAATAGAACTTTTGGTTTAAATGAAAAGCGTTATGTTTGGAGAAAGGAAAACACTGCATTCCAGCATAAGAACCTTATCCCATCTGTGAAACATGGTGGTGGTAGTATCATGGTTTGGGCCTGTTTTGCTGCATCTGGGCCAGGACAGCTTGCCTTCATTGATGGAACAATGAATTCTGAATTATATCAGAGAATTCTAAAGGAAAATGTCAGGACATCTGTCCATGAACTGAATCTCAAGAGAAGGTGGGTCATGCAGCAAGACAACGACCCTAAGCACACAAGTCGTTCTACCAAAGAATGGTTAAAGAAGAATAAAGTGAATGTTTTGGAATGGCCAAGTCAAAGTCCTGACCTTAATCCAATCGAAATGTTGTGGAAGGACCTGAAGTGAGCAGTTCATGTGAGGAAACCCACCAACATCCCAGAGTTGAAGCTGTTCTGTACGGAGGAATGGGCTAAAATTCCTCCAAGCTGGTGTGCAGGAATGATCAAAAGTTACCGGAAACGTTTAGTTGCAGTTATTGGGGGGTCACACCAGATACTGAAAGCAAAGGTTCACATACTTTTGCCACTCACAATATTGTAATATTCGATCATTTTCCATAAATGACCAAGTATAATATTTTTGTCTCGTTTGTTTAACTGGTTTCTCTTTATCTACTTGTAGGACTTGAGTGAAAATCTGATGACGTTTTAGGTCAAATTTATGCAGAAATCTAGAAAATTCTAAAGGGTTCACAAACTTTCAAGCACAATAGTAAGTGAGATTCGCCCGCACTGAAAATCACCCCAGGGACCACTTCAGCCACACATCACCACGCCCCCTCGCTACGCCACGAGTACGGTGATTATTTATTTTAAAACTGGCCCTTTGACATGAGCTGTGGACCCGCTGTACCACACCCGCCTGTTCTGGCTTCTAGTAGAGCAGGGGTGGGCAAAGCCAGTCCTGGAGGGCCGCAGGTTTTTGTTCCAGCCCAGTTGCTTAATAAGAAGCTCTTATTGCTCAAGTAACACTTCTGCTTCACTTTAGTTGTCTCGCTCGTTACGATTCTGGACCC
Organism: Polypterus senegalus; assembly: GCF_016835505.1. NCBI lineage: Eukaryota > Metazoa > Chordata > Cladistia > Polypteriformes > Polypteridae > Polypterus > Polypterus senegalus. The sequence continues at coordinate 18,451,877 of NC_053156.1, read as the reverse complement.
TTATTGCTCGTTTTAGTCTTAAATAGCTGTTCTCTTGGTTTTCAACGGCTTTTTATTAGCAATAAGATTCAAATGACAAAAGAAAGCAGCTTTTCTCCATTTAGCTTGCTACCATGTACACGTGTCTGTATTTATCCTGCACTTTTGGGTTTAATTAAATACTTGGAAGGAAAGTGAAGATTGAGTATTACTCATCCATTTTAGCCTTCAAATCGTTTGGATGATTTCCTTACAAAGGGGAAGAACGTCTAGGATATCAGAATGGCCTCATATGGCAGCGTTAAAGCACTAACAAGCCATCAAATTAAATTATTTGCAAGGATTGTTTTCTAATTAAGCAACTAGGTTGGAGCAAAAACCTGCAGCCTCTGTGGGCCTCCAGGGCTGACTTTGCCCACCCCTGTAGTAAAGTTTCAGGTGAATGTTAAGATTTTCGGACTTCTTCATTGTACCAGAGGGGGCTTGAAGATGAATATGAGACCATACAGTGGTGTGAAAAACTATTTGCCCCCTTCCTAATTTCTTCTTCTTCTGCATGTTTGTCACACAAAATGTTTCTGATCATCAAACACATTTAACCATTAGTCAAATATAACACAAGTAAACACAAAATGCAGTTTTTAAATGATGGTTTTATTATTTAGGGAAAAAATCCAAACCTACATGGCCCTGTGTGAAAAAGTAATTGCCCCCTGAACCTAATAACTGGTTGGGCCACCCTTAGCAGCAATAACTGCAATCAAGCGTTTGTGATAACTTGCAATGAGTCTTTTACAGCGCTCTGGAGGAATTTTGGCCCACTGATCTTTGCAGAATTGTTGTAATTCAGCTTTATTTGAGGGTTTTCTAGCATGAACCGCCTTTTTAAGGTCATGCCATAGCATCTCAATTGGATTCAGGTCAGGACTTTGACTAGGCCACTCCAAAGTCTTCATTTTGTTTTTCTTCAGCCATTCAGAGGTGGATTTGCTGGTGTGTTTTGGGTCATTGTCCTGTTGCAGCACCCAAGATCGCTTCAGCTTGAGTTGACGAACAGATGGCCGGACATTCTCCTTCAGGTTTTTTGGTAGACAGTTGAATTCATGGTTCCATCTATCACAGCAAGCCTTCCAGGTCCTGAAGCAGCAAAACAACCCCAGACCATCACACTACCACCACCATATTTTACTGTTGGTATGATGTTCTTTTCTGAAATGCTGTGTTCCTTTTACGCCAGATGTAACGGGACATTTGCCTTCCAAAAAGTTCAACTTTTGTCTCATCAGTCCACAAGGTATTTTTCCAAAAGTCTTGGCAATCATTGAGATGTTTCTTAGCAAAACTGAGACGAGCCCTAATGTTCTTTTTGCTTAACAGTGGTTTGCGTCTTGGAAATCTGCCATGCAGGCCGTTTTGCCCAGTCTCTTTCTTATGGTGGAGTCGTGAACACTGACCTTAATTGAGGCAAGTGAGGCCTGCAGTTCTTTAGACGTTGTCCTGGGGTCTTTTGTGACCTCTCGGATGAGTCGTGTCTGCGCTCTTGGGGTAATTTTGGTCGGCCGGCCACTCCTGGGAAGGTTCACCACTGTTCCATGTTTTTACCATTTGTGGATAATGGCTCTCACTGTGGTTCGCTGGAGTCCCAAAGCTTTAGAAATGGCTTTATAACCTTTACCAGACTGATAGATCTCAATGACTTCTGTTCTCATTTGTTCCTGAATTTCTTTGGATCTTGGCATGATGTCTAGCTTTTGAGGTGCTTTTGGTCTACTTCTCTGTGTCAGGCAGCTCCTATTGAAGTGATTTCTTGATTGAAACAGGTGTGGCAGTAATCAGGAAATTGAACTCAGGTGTGATACACCACAGTTAGGTGATTTTTGAACAAGGGGGCAATTACTTTTTCACACAGGGCCATGTAGGTTTGTTTTTTTTTCTCCCTAAATAATAAAAACCATAATTTAAAAACTGCATTTTGTGTTTACTTGTGTTATATTTGACTAATGGTTAAATGTGTTTGATGATTAGAAACATTTTGTGTGACAAACATGCAAAAGAATAAGAAATCAGGAAGGGGGCAAATAGTTTTTCACACCACTGTATGTCAGAGGGCTGAAATTCTTCTGAAAGTGGACCTGGAAACATTAGACCCTAAAGATAGCAGTAAATCCCCCCCGAGAATACATAAAAAGAAAAGAAAACGGAGCTCTTTTTGAGGGGTAGTGACCTTGGAGCAGGTGGTCTTCTGTGTATCCCAACAGACGCAGAGCTCTTGGAATGGCTCCTGGCTACATTCATGTGGGGTCCCTGAGTGGGCAAAAGTTCAAATCCTCACACACACACACAAATACAACAGTAATCTGCAGTCCTTGGGTGGGCTTCTTACGAATTTTATTCTTTTCTTTCTATTGGTTGCCATCATTGTCAAAGGCAACACTGATAATTAATAAACAGATCGATTAACATCATTCAATCAATGCTTCCTCTCACACCATACACACTCCCAGCATAATCTTCATCTCTGTGGTCTTGCCAGGGTGTGTTTCTGGAGTCACACGCTTGCTGTTGTCTGATCTGCTCAGCCATTGCCTGCAGGTACCCAGCCCAGAATTGGGCTAACAACCCACCATGTAAAAATGAAATGTTTAAGAGGTCTTCAGAAAGTCTTCAAGTCTGGGGGGGCTTGACAAAGAATGGGAGATACCAAATAGGGGTGTCAGGTTCAGCTTAATTCTGGGAAAATTATTGAGTGTTTTTTTTTTTAATTCAATGGTTAAAATTCATGAGGTCGCTGGAAAGGGGTGTGTGGCGCTCCCGATATCTATACAAAGTCTTCAGGGTCCTGGTGCTTCATGTTTGTGAGACATGGACGCTATCCAGTGACCTGAGACGAAGACTGGACTCCTTCAGTGCTGCGTCTCTGCAGAAAAATCCTCGGGCACTGTTGGTTTGACTTTGTATTGCTCATGGAGTCCCGAATAAGTCACATGACCTGCATTGTGAGAGAGCATCAGTTACGGCACTACGGCCATGTGCCGCCATTACCCGAGGGTGGTCTGGCTCATAGGATATTCATTGTTGGGGACCCAAGTGGCTGGACCAGGCCAAGGGGTCGCCCACGTAAGACCTGGCTGTGGCAGATAGAGAGTTGTTTCCGGAGGGTGGGACTGGACCGCATGTCTGCCTGGGGGTTTGTCAACCGGGATCCAAAGTTGTTTTTTAGTTTAGGTGCAGCAACGTGCTGTATCAGTGCATCCTCCCCAACTTGACTTGTTAAAATTCAGATAAAACATTCAGGCGCTGTATGGAAACTCCTAAAAGGCACTTAACTGAAAGTATTAGTGATGATGTTCTCAATGAATACCAATACGTGAGACTCAAATTCTTCCGATAAATCGGAAAGTCATTTCTCAGACACATTTTAGACTTTAAAAACCATCATTTTAATTATTTCTCTTAAATATAACAGAACAGAGATATACAAACAGTAGCATATTTTCTCCAGACCCCATTTTCACATGTAAAATTGTGCAGAAGGAATATCATTGAAAAGAGCAAAAAAAAATCTGTTTTTTTTTTATTTCCTCTTTCTTTCTTTCATTCAAGGAAAGAAGTTAACGTCGACGATATGTTCCAGAACAGGAGCTTTCTGGTTTTCATTAGAAAACAAGTGCAAAGTTATTAGCAAGTGCATAAAACGCAATTGCAAAAAAAGTAACAATAAAATAAGATCTCACTCAGTCAGTTTGACTGAAAGCATCGGTCAGCCGCACCGCGGTCAGAATGGTGCATCTGGGTGGCGACCACCACAAAAAGGGAGGACAGACAGGCCGCTGCTGGCGTCGGCGTTGGGCATAATGGGAGTGACGGTGCGGCTTCCGAGTTCGCCGATTGGCTCTGTCAAGCCGTCACGTGGTTTTAGAGACACGCGTACACCCGCCGAGTCCGAAATTAAAGAAAACAAAAGAGTGCAGCGAATAAGCGCAGTGCTTATTAGGGAAGAGAAACGCGAACTCGCGGAAGACCCCAGGGAGTGGGTTAAGGAAATCCAATCTGTGCTTCGCAGGCACCTGGCTAACCAAATTTGACTCCGCCCACTGCGATACTATAACGTGTTTTCAATCAGTCGAAAGATGCACTCTTTCAAAATGTGCCATAACGGCTCTTCAGAGCGGTGCCACAGGGGTACCAAAAGAACCACCGTGTTTAGAACTGCAACAGCATTTGCAGGGGGCATTAAAGAGCACGGGCTCGGCGCAGGTTCTCGTGATCTGTTTTTTCCTGTCAGGTAGCCAACCAGACTTGAAAGATTTCTGTTTGACAACATGTTAGGAACTTTTTCATAGAGTAAAGGACCAACTGCATATACAAGGAAGCCTTCTACCCCTCCCTCTAATCCACTCTTCAAAAACAGCGTAGTCACTCGTTTAATGTATTCATTCCTGAAGACTTGCATGCATATATGTCTATGTGTGTATTTAATTGTTTTTTCAATGTACACACACCCACACCTGCTGTATGAGTTTAGAGTTAACATGCATGCAAGTCTTCAAAAATGAATACATTAAACCAGTGACTGCGCTGTTTTTGAAGATACAGATATGAAGTGTACATATATACATACACACACACACAGCATACAATGTATTACTGCAAATAAAACACTAAAAGGTCAGCATGCACATCCAGTCCTTTAGAGCAATTTGATTGGTCAGTTTGGTTTTGGTGATGCAATCGAAAAAGAAGGGCGACAGCGAGACAAACAGAGAGGAGGCACACTGAGAGTCACCTTTGAAGACGGGAAGTATAAAAGCAGTTGGGAGGCGAGCGACGCGCCTTAAAATGACAAAGTAGCTGGTGTCACATGTGACGAAACACCAGCCAAGTAAAGACACACTAGGATACCGAGGAAAGGCTCTCAAGGTACACGCAGGGCGAGAGATATAATAAATTTAAAAATATTTAACTTGTCAAGGACAGGTAACGTTAGAGTAGCATACAGACTCTCTCTCTTCTCTCTATATATATATATCTCTCTGTCTCTCTATATATATATATTCATTCATGGCATTCGTTGACTTAATCACAATCTGATTGTATGGGTGGTTACCTACCAGGTTGGCAGTAAAACTATATATATATATATATATATATATATATATATATATATATATATATATATATATATATATATATACACACATACATATTATATATATATATACACATATATATACACACATATATACTGTATATATATATATGTGTATGTATGTATGTATACTGTATGTATATGTGTATATATATATACACATACAGTATACATACATACATACATACATACACAAACACACATATATATGCATATATTAATTTCCCCTTGGGAACAAATAAAATATTATATATCTATATCACTTACTATTTGGTGGATGCCTTTATCCAAGACAACTAATAACATTTAAGATGTTATTGGTGACATGTAGTTTCATGTTCAGATTAGAGGTGATGTGATTTGCTCATGGGCAAACAGCTTCATTTTCTGGATTTGAATCCACAGTCCAAAGTCTTAACTGCTATGCCACAATACCTGCCAGCTAAGTAATCAATGTAGACTTCAGCATATTTGGTGTTAAATTTTGCAGTGCACTGTCTATTGAAATGTTATGTAATAATACAATGTATTGCAGCGGGCATTCCAACACATGCATCACAAACATTAGCACTGCTTTTACAAATCCCATACCAAATAGCATATATAAAGGAGACCTAGCAAACGGGCACACAAACCAACACACAGGCATTCGAAAATTTGGAATCATACAGAAACTTTTACGTGGTACATAGATAGACATGAAAGATGCTACAAATAGATAGATCAATAGATGGAGAGGATGGAACTTTATCTGTACCCAGAGAGAAAAATAAAGTGTATGTACTTTTTAGGTATAAACAAATGTGTAACATTATATGTAAAAGCGTGTGTGTACATTTCGTATGCCAGTCTGCATATTTGTATACAATGCCAGACTTAACAGGAAGACAAACAGGTTGGTCACTGACAGGGGGCGGAGCAGAGACTGAGGCGGCTGTTCTGACAACTTCAAGTGTCAGTCATCTGTCGTGACTCCGCCCTCACTGCCTCAGCGGCTTCTCAGACCTGTGGGGCTACCGCTATTAGAGTACAGTGGCTGCAAGGTCTTCATTCTAACCCTTTCCTTAACTACCAACCAGATTATGCTGCTAATAAACTTCTTTTCCCTTCATTTTAACTGTCTTTTTTTTTTTTGGAATTGCTTCTTTTCTCCTTAAAGGAACTCAAACAGAAACGCGATGTGCAATGAGCCGACAGATAACCAGCTAAGTTGGAGTGTCAAATTCCAACCAGTTTCTCTCAAACCAGTTTCTAAATTAGAAGCTGGTGCTTGTTGTTCAATAAACCCGTCATTTAATTCCATAGCTCGTCACTGCTTTTATATTTCCAAAACTGTTGCTTTTTTCCCCCTTTTTCTAAGAACACCATCGAAATGCTTTGTGGACCTGAGCAGTTCAACATCACTGAGACCTTCACTGTTTGTATGGTGGACACAAAATTGCTGCAATGTGTTGTCTCGTTTAGTATCTCATTAATGCATGGCTGCCAATGAAGGGGTCTGAGTCTTAAATGGCAAGTCAATTAAAATGAAGGGAAAAGAATTAATTAGCATGACCGATCACTAATTAAGATATGGTTAGAATGAAAAACCTGCAGGACCGGAATTGCAGACCCCCTAGCGTAGAGGAGGGGGCTTTCAAACTCAGTCCTGTAGGTTTTTGTTCTGACCATCACAATCAATTAGTCATTTTTTTTATCTCTAATTAATCTAATTTAATTGTTTTTTTTTCTCTCTCTTTTTGTATTCAGAAAAGTACACTAAGATTTTAACATTTAGGAAGATTTCAATTTTTTGCTTTAAACGATTAACTCTGTTTTGTTGTTCACCTATAATTTGCCTTTTTTCTTTTCTGTGTAATATTCTCCCTTAATTTTATACTGATAATAATAATAATAATAATAATAATAATAATAATAATAATAATACGGGGGAGACAGCCAAGCAAATGACACTGAATGCCGAATCGAAAGTATCACCTGCACTAAAGTGTTCGTTAGTAAATAAAGAAATAAATAAGAACAACTTCTGGAAAAGCAGCATAAAAATCCTAATTAAAATGAATATCTAAAAATCCAAGTTAAAAAAAACACCCCAAATAAACTAAATGTTTGGTACATTCTAATAAAAAATGTACTAAAACATTAATCATAATAATATATTTTATTTATAGAGTGCCTTTGCATAGGTTTTGTAATTTCCACACTGACCTCCAAAACACAGAAACTGAACAATAACAGCTTAATTAATTAGACGTCCAAGATGCCTGGAACAAAACAGGCACATGGGGACCCCAAGGTTAAGTCTGAGACCCCTTACGCAAGGACTGCACGACGGGGAACTGCTCGAACGCCTTGACCACCCTCAGTGGTGCCTCCAGTGGTCGTATAATGAATTAACATCCATTCTACAGCAAGCCGAACAATAAAGGCACCTGACCTTCACTGGTGACTCTTTTGGAGTCTCTCTGGCCATGGGGGTCGTCACAGTGGGCTCGTAATTGCACGTTTATGTTTTAAGTATGGGCTTCTTGGTTTGGAATTCGCCTCCTGAGCCCATGGAGGTCCTCCTTTGGATGGCCGTGCCAGGAAGAGCCGCTGGGCGCGCGCAGTGTGGGCGGAGCCTCGAGGCAGCTCATCGACCCGTTTACTGGTGTATGCGCATCCATACAATTTGTGCGGGTGCAACAAATGGAGACGAAATCAAAAGCGAACCGAACTCAAAACGCTTTCACTCAGCCGGCGTGGTAACCGTGTGGCACGGAGCTCCGATTATGGCAGGCACCGCAACGCAAGTTACATGTACGGATGTGTACATTGGGACATTTCAATGCATGTAACCGCCGCCATACACGCACTTCTACACAGATATGCGCACCTCTCTCTCTCTCTCTCTCTCTCTCTCTCTCTCTCTCTCTCTCTCTCTATCTATATATATATATATATATATATGTTGTACATTGCGCATATCTTATAGACACATACACCTTTAAACGCACCCGCGATTGGATTGGTCCAATTAGATTACAAAGTTTTAAGGGCTTTCTTTCCACGCTCAATACGTCAGCTCGACCATAAAAGGCACTTTCTCACCACTAGGCGTCGCTGTTGCACCACAAGAAACCTCCCGGAAAGCAGCTACTGTATTATCATTTGAGAACAAGTTCATCAGGGGAGAAGCTTAAATAAGCACATTTTACATTAGTGGCCTGATATAATAAAAGGACGAACATAAATCTACAGGGAAGACCCCGCACATTTCACTCCTCCGTTTGCCACACGCTGTTTCGCCACCCTGCACATTCTGGAATTTCATCAGGGAAACTTCTGGCGTGGCACGCTACGAACGATCAAAGCCACTTAGCCTTAACACACTGCCACCTAGTTGCCCAGACCAACAGGGTAGCCCTGGCATACACTCCACATCTCCCTGAAAACACCCAAGACAAGTCCTTGGGGTCAGTCGTGACCCAGAAGTACAAATAAAGAGGCAGTGGGCTTTCAGATATGGGCCTTCTGGAGAACACTCGTGGGTACATACATTCACATTCACACCATATATCCCACTAAGGTCTGGAGATACAAAGGCTGTGAATGAACACGCCTGCAGGTTCTTCTGACTCTAATTCTTATTTTTTTGTCTTCTTAGATCCTGGAATTAGGTTTTCCTTGTAAAGCAAGAAGCAAGAATGTCTTCAGCTTCCTAAATTATCCCCAGTCTGCTGGAAATCAGCACAAGGATTTCTCAAGGGCCACTTTGGATCCAAAAACTAAAAGAACAGGGGTGTCCAAGATAAGCGGACTTTTCTTATCCTTGTAACAAAAAAAAAAAAAAAAAGAAGACCATGTCAAACAGCAGGTGGCGCTGTGTAGCTGGAAGTCCAGGGCATCTGACCAGATGGTCTGTCCAAAACAAAACAAAAAGAAAATGCGGAAAGGGGCGTCAGTTCACACTGTTCTGTGGTGCCCACCCTTCACCACCGCACCTCCCAGAATGCCATGTGTGGCTAGTCGATGCGGAAAGCCAGCAGTTTTTCTGAGTGCTGATTGTTAAGAGTCCTCAGGTCTGGAAGCCTCAGGAGCAGCTTGGGGAAAAGAGTGGAGTCCTCGGGGTGCTTCTTGGTGATGAGGGTCCGCAGGGCGCGTATGAGCGTCTCTTGGAGGTGCTCAACTGTCTCGACATTAGTGATGCCGGAGCGGTCTGAAAGACAAGAGGGGCAGGAGACAATTCATCGGTTAACCAGGCACTGCGCTCATACATTTACATTTTTTCTTATATAGCACCTTTCATGTAAGAAATCCTGGCAAATAATTAATGCATTGTTAAAGGTTAATACCCCTTTATATCCTGATGTGGCACTTGGTGCCAATGCCGTTCTGCCAAGCTGCTCTCCTGGGGCCTCATGCGTAACGGCGGGCATAGAATTTGCACATCTAATATGACGTAAGCACAAAAGTGGAAAAGTGCTTACATGCAAAAAAATCCATATGCATAAATCTGTGCGAACACCAACTTCCACGTTTTTCCTCTCCATAAATCCCAGTCAGCATGAAAAGTAACACATGTGCACGTGCCTGCTGCTCCGCCCCAAACTCCTCCCAGAATTACGCCTATTTGAATATGCAAATCAATATAAATAGCCCTTAAGCTCAGCGTTCTGTGAAAAGACAATGGGAAAAGTACGAGGGAAAAATAGAAGAATTTCAGCGAATACCAAGTGGGGGCAAAGGAAAACGTACTATTTGTCAGTTTAAACAGTGGCATAAACAAGAAAAGGAAGCTGATCGAGTGAATAGCGTGTTGGAGAAACTCAAAAGCTCAAGTTCACAAAGTCGCACAGTGTTCTGAATAAAAAAAAAGAAGTTGTCACATATCACAGTCGCCGTGAAAGGACGAGTCGCAGCCCACTGTCCGAGTGTCAGATGACAGCTTATTAGAGTAGAAAAAAAAAAAATAGGCACACCGTGGGGAAAAAAAAAAGCTCGAAATGTCAACTTCAATCTCGAAATTTCCACTTTAATCACATAGTTTATTTAGTCATTAAACTAGAACATCATAAACTTCATCTTAAAATCGTTTGTTTAACCAGTTTATCAAATCACATCGTAACTAAAGTAGCACGTTAAATGCTTTGTTTTGTATTTGATCTTCTATGTGCCTATGTGTGTGACTCACTACGTGCTTCTTAAACTGGCTCTTTTCCTCCGACAGGACACAGAGTCCATGACATTCGTGATATCACAGCTCTCTGAATAATTAAAATACTGAGATGTATACGTGATGTCATTTTCATGATGACAGGAGTTAAAGCACATTATTAAACATGGGAACACGGTGGTGCAGTGATTCTTCAGGTCTCACATAAGATGCTTGCTGCGCCGTGCGCGACCTTCGATGAAATCATTTATTGTAGCAGTCCTGTCTCTTTGAAACATACTGACCTCCGATTCCTGTCCTTACTTCTCTTTCTCCAAATACCCAATCGCCACACAATCAGCTCTGTAATGGACGTTAAGCCATCTGTAAGCTGAGAGCGCCGATTCTTCAAAACTTTTAAGGAACATTGAAATATCTTCGTAGTACGTGTTTAATTATTCGAACCGTCTATCCTTCCCGTGTCGTGCCAGCCCAGCAAGAATACAACGCGAGGCAGGAACAATCTGTGAACTAACTAGCTAGTGCTGTGCCACCGTGTCCTCACATGTTTAATTATTAACAATACAGATTATTCAAATGATGTTAAAGTTTTATCTGTATAATGTAATAAACGTATTTCGCTGCATTTCATCTTAAAATGATATCGTCATCATATGTAAATACGCACTTTATAAAGTGGCTCAGGTTGTGTGATATTATAACTGTATCTGAAGTTTACAGTGAGGTCATCACACTTATAAGTACAGACAGGTCTACAAGGAGCACTTGATGGACTGATGGAGTGCGTTTAGAGTTCTTGGGATGAAACTGTTTGTGAACCGCGAGGTCCGTACAGGAAAGGCTCTGAAGAGTTTGTCGTATGAGAGCAGTTCAAATAGACTGTGCGCATGGCTGAGGCAGCGTGTGCTTGATGCTGTATACTGATAATTCTCTTTACAATCAACTGCTGTAGAGCTGTGATTCACACTCAGATACGGTGATATAAATACTCCGAGTGGTGCAGTGAGAGGAATATGGAAAAAGATGATCCGCTGTGGCAACCTTAACGGGGGCGGCTGAAAGAAGAAGAAGGTGCAGTGAGAGTAACAACGCTAAAGCAGCTCTGGTATTTAGAATAGTTTGGCCATTCTGCGGACCATTATATTGTTACAGGTTAATTACAATCAGATGCCTTAAACTAATAAACAATATGCGGTTAATTTCAGTGTATTTATAAAGCCGCGTCAGGGAATGTGAATCTTAAAATTGAACGGAAACCACACAGGAACAGTAGCACTGCTTTGACGCTGGGTGCCGCCAGTTTGCAAAACCGAGTGCAGAACTTGTGTACGCCAGGGTTTGAGCTACTGTGGAAATGTGAGTGGCTTTACACCAAGTTGAGGTTTTATACATTGGGATGTGAGCGTGGGCGGCACGGTGGCGCAGTGGTAGCGCTGCTGCCTCGCAGTTAGGAGACCCCCAGGTTCGCTTCCCGGGTCCTCCCTGCGTGGAGTTTGCATGTTCTCCCCGTGTCTGCGTGGGTTTCCTCTGGGCGCTCCGGTTTCCTCCCACAGTCCAATGACATGCAGGTTAGGTGGATTGGCGATTCTAAATTGGCCCTAGTGTGTGTGTCCTGCGGTGGGTTGGCACCCTACCCAGGATTGGTTCCTGCCTTGTGCCCTGTGTTGGCTGGGATTGGCTCCAGCAGCCCCCCGTGACCCTGTATTCTGATTCAGCGGGTTAGAAAATGGACGGGTGCACAGCAACATTTTTGTGCATACGCGCTGTTTATATCCGAGGCCCCAGGTCCCCCTTCAAACACCGCAGCCGACAATTCATCTGTCCGTCTTAGAGAATCACGGCCGAACATGGTCCGGGAGACTCTTGAATAATCGTTGCTCGTCCAGGGGGTTTTGTTACAGCCAGGCAAGCAGCGACACATGGCAATGCTTTCTGCATACCGTTCCGCAACCCTTTCTCATTCACTTCACTTGTAATTCACGAGTCAGAGTGACCCAGATAAATATATCCTGCAGCAATACTGCTCTAAAGACCCATCCACGCGAAGGTTCCAGAAAGAACCTTTAACTTATTTAGATCCATAACACTGCAGGGCCGTTTCTGGGCATAGGCGGTCAAGGCACGCGCCTATGCTGCCATCTAGTGGTCAGTGCGCATTACTGCAGCACCACGTAGCGATACCTATTATGTCCGCACCGGAGCGGAACAGAATGAAATGCTTATGGTGTGAGGCTCTGCACTGTCTGCACTATGCACAGCTCAATTTGTTACGTAGAAACGGCCCTGGGCGACGCAACATTTTTTTTTAAACAATACAGACCCTACGAACACTCGTACTCAATGCCTATTATATTGTTTTATATTATTTTCGCATATTAGCGATGCTCCATCTTAACGTCTGACGACCTACACAGTCCGACAAAAACACGAACAGCAGCAACCGCGATAACGATGATGCCAATAGTACGCTTCCGTACAGATGAGACGGACATGACGAGATAAAATTAAACGATCGAAAAGGCAACATGACTGTAGCTAAAAGCTTAATTAACCCAAACTATGATTGTCTTCCAAATGGACGCACATTAAAACTGGTGTTAAAACTTAGCAAACATCGTCGTCTGTTGCTCACCACCATTTGTGAGATTCGCTCTGGGCACGCTAAGGGAATTGTGCGTTTCTTGGATTGATAGATGGCGTCATTTGCATACCCGAGCATAAGGTAAATAGGAATTGTGGGTAAGGATAATCATTGTAGTCACAGTTTCATTGAGTGCTGTCATTATGCCAAGTTTTCGGTTGTAATTGTTATTAATTTAATTATTAATTTAAATGATACATACAAGTTATGGTAATGGCTTCATAAGAAAAAAATGTTACCATCATCAAAAATCTTATCATAAATTGGAGGTTTATATAGAGAACTACAGGCTCTAAAAATCTAGGTTAAGTGTAACATACTTTAGTAAAACATTAATTAGTTACACAAACACAAAGGATTCCACTTTTTATCTGATATGGCACCCCTAAAGAGGGTATTTTTTTTCAGAGACAGTCCTGTAAACAGACGTTGCTATAACTTTGAGAACTCTGCAAATTGTGAATTCGAGGTCCTAAATACTTCACTGTCCCCAGTCCTGTCTCCAGGTCTTAAGGTCTGGCAGTGATGATTCCTCTGAAAACGAAAGGGGTGGCGGGCACCATTAACAGCTTTGCCTAGGGCAGCAAAATTCCTAGAGGAGACTCTGAAATCAGGCTCCACAAATAGACGATAACAAATCTATTCAGGTTTTCTTGATCTGTTAGTATCCTGCCGACTACAATTACAGACAGCCATTTTGTGTACATACTAGGAACCTTATATGCAAAAAAAAAAAAACTTCCCAGAATCAAATGGCTATTTGTCAAGCCATAGTTCTACCATGAACCACAATACCCAGTAAAAGGCCATGAAGGAACCATTTGCTTAGACAAAAAAAGTACATTTGTTTTTCAATGTTAGCATCCTGCCAACTACAATTAAAGACTGCTATTTTGTGTACATATTAGGAATCTTTTCATAGTCTGAAAAGAACCAATTTCAAATGGAAAGAACACTTCCCAGAATGAAATGGTTGTTTGTCAATCAATAGCTCTACCCTCTACCCAGTAAAATACCACGAAAGAACCATTTTGCTGAGACAGAAAAGTTCAGGTTTTCTGGACCTGTTAAGTATCCTGCTGACTACGCTTAAAGACTTCCATTTCTGCCCACATATTAGGAACCAGTGCGCCACTCCACTCGGCCATCACTGTTCCACTTGTCCTGGTCTCACTAGCTGACACCTGCACCACCTACATGAAGAGGGCCATCTCATTGCTGTTCAGTATCCTGCCGACTACGCTTAAAAACTGTTTCACTTGTCCCGGTCTTACTAGCTGACACCAGCACCACCTTTGTGAAGCGAACAATCTCATTGCTGTTAAGTATCCTGCTGACTACGCTTAGACTTCCATTTCTGCCCACATATTAGGAACCAGTGCGCCACTCCACTCGGCCATCTCTGTTCCACTTGTCCTGGTCTCACTAGCTGACACCTGCACCAACTCCATGAAGAGGGCCATCTCATTGCTGTTCAGTATCCTGCCGACTACGCTTAAAAACTGTTTCACTTGTTCTGGTCTTACCTGCTGACACCAGCACCACTGCCATGAAGAGGGCCATCTCATTGCTGTCCAGCGCCAAGGAGCTCAACTTCTCGCTGAACTCGAACATGGAGAAAAGCAGTGGTCCCATGCCCATGGCCTGCAAGCTGCTCAGGGGGTACGTGTGCCCATTCAGGAATGTCACCGCCTTCTCCTTTGGATTAAACAGCGATGAGAAGCGGACCATCAGCACCTGCAATTTAAGGTAGGGGGTTGTTAGAGGAGTTGAGAAGGCTCACTCGGGGTCTTCACTCTGCCTTTGAAGGTGTTGAATAGGCACCTACCTGGAAGGTCCCCGCCTTGAGGAGCATCACCTGGTCCTGCTGGGACAGCGCCTGGAAGCCTGGGATACTCTTGGCGAACTCCACTACCTCCTTAACAGCTGGCGTGAAGCACTGCGAGAAGTCTTCCCACACCTGTTGGCTGCTGCGCACCGGGTCACAGTAGGGGGCGGCATTGAGCGGACAGGCCTGTGGGAGGCAAAGGGAGGGCAGCGGGTCAAACAACACCAGCAGAAGACAGCGGCCGTGGGGGTAACACAGCACAAGCCTCTCGGGCATGGTTGACTTATTTGAATACCACCGGGGGGGGTCCCCTTTGAGCGATGTGAGGACTTACCAGTATTTTTGTGCTGCTCGCCATCCTCCAGGGACAGGAGCTGGGAGCCATGGGCTCGGCGTAGTTGCAGTTGTAATTGTTCGGGTAAAGCTGCATGGGTGGACCAACGCCACCACCGAATTGATTGTTGTCCACATAACCAAATGCTGACTCCTCTCTTATGGCACAGTGGGCGGCCCCCTCAAACTGGGGCGGGTAGGTGGGGTATGCCTGGTTGGACAGTGCTGGGTGCTGATAGGTGGCGTGGCAGCCGAGGTCAGGGTGTGGCGGAGGATTCAGGGGGTGTTGTTGCTGCTGATGAGGGAGGGCTCTGCTGCTGCTGCCGTTGTTGTTGTTGTTGTTACTCGCCACGTTAGCCCTCCTGCCCAGCCGGTCCTGTCCACTCACAAAGATGTCCCTGTAGGCCCTGGAAATGGCGCAGATGGCCTCATCTGACTGGCTGTCACCCGGGCTGAAGGGCATATCAGGGGAAGAATCGACTTCCATGGACGCCGACTCATTGAGACTGTTCATGTAGCTCTGCATTTCATCCAGGAGGCGCTGCTTCTCTCGTTTGGGGATTCGTCCAAAGCGCACGGCTGCAGAGAAAAACCAAACAAAAAAAAAAAAAAATGATAAAAATCACAGATTTGCAAGTCGCCGACCCTAAAAGGAGGACCACCCAGCTGTAACTTTAACAGCAGGGGACATTAAAATATCACCGAGAGGTAGGGTCACAAGATGAAGAAGGAGGTAACTACTGGGGTATCAATAAAGAGTGGTGGCCTGGGACACGAGTTTGTCACCCCGAGGATGTCAGGCTACACGACTGTCCACCGCCAAGGATGACAGATTACACGACCGCCCTGTTCCTTCTCAGCAGAGTTCCACATTTCCTATTGTGCTGCTAAAGGAGGACTGTCAAACTCCCACCCTGTTCATTCAGCCACCATCTTAATAGAAGAATATACAGGATAAGGCACTACATGATGGACAGATGTGAAGGGTACTATATAGAAAGATAGGTATGAAAGGCACTATATAGATAGATGTATAGATAAATAAGTATGAAAGGCACTATATAAATAGATAGGTAACACTATATAGATAGATGTATGGATAAATAGGTATGAAAAGCACTATATAGATAGATATGAAAGGCACTATATAGATAGATGTATAGATAAATAAGTATGAAAGGCACTATATAGATAGGTATAAAAGCCAGTATAAAGTAAATAAAATACACTAAAATAGATAGATAGATAGATAGATAGATAGATAGATAGATAGATAGATAGATAAGGTGGTCTGATGATGCCAAGTTGCCCCGATATGTGTGTTTCTGTGCGTGTTCACCCTGTGATGGACTGGCGTCCTGTCCGGGTGTTATTCCTGCCTTGTGCCCGATACTCACTCAGGTAGGGTCCACCTTCCACCAGACCCAGCTGAGGATGAAGCAGGTGTGGAAAATGGATGGATGGTCTGAGGCCATTTATTGTGCACGATATACAAAACCAGGATATCAGGAAGGGGGCAGATACTTTTTCACATTGTTTCAATTTACTGTCCACGTGATCCTGTCCTTAGGTGGCTCTCGGGTTTTGTGTCATCCCATCATTTATATTTCTCCTTGCTCAGTCACCATTTGACTCTTACAGAAGCTCTCTAAAATGAGTACAGTGCCCTCCTGACACCACTACTGTTATTGGGAAGTGAACGAGGTTCCTATAGCCTGGTGGTGGCATCATCTTTATTTAATGTAGTGCCTTTTAAAGGGGGCACCATCACATATAGATTTCCCATGAAAATCTGTATTGTACTGCTCACCATCTCACTCATTTTACTGCAAGTTAAGCGGTGGCATGGTGGCACAATAGTTGGCGATTCTGCCTCACAGCTACACAGTCCCTGCTTCAAATCCCAGGCTAGACACTATTTGTGGATGTTGCACCTTCTCCCACTGTCAGTTAGCAACTCTCCTTGAAACCCTAAATCCCAAAAACATTCAGATTGAGACATCTGGTCAACAGAAAATGTTCAAGCCGAGTGGGTGAGTTTGCTCTACAATAAACTGTCGGCACATTCCTGGGAAAAAAATCATGGGATTTCCCCATCTGCTGTGATTGGCACACCAGCCCTCGGAGAACCTGTGCTCATAAATAAATGGCAGAGCTCTGAGACTTAAGGGGGTTCATGACACAAACATGGATGCTGAAGCATCACTGGTCAAGTCATCCATATCTTGAATATTTGAACCTCAGCACCTGAGCACTAACAGTAATCCGAAATGAGCAGGGGCGCACTGGGCATCTGGACAGCCCATGGATGGGCAGGCAGGCAGGCAGG
Source organism: Polypterus senegalus (assembly GCF_016835505.1). Taxonomy (NCBI): domain Eukaryota; kingdom Metazoa; phylum Chordata; class Cladistia; order Polypteriformes; family Polypteridae; genus Polypterus; species Polypterus senegalus. The sequence goes on along the minus strand of NC_053156.1, from coordinate 18,434,463 downwards.
CGGGCGGTCAGATCATTTATCACAGAGCTGTAATGACGCACTTATGCTTTCACTCAACTGGGTCAGTAGGTCACCAGAGAACGCCAAGTCATCAAGAAGAGAGGTGCCGGCAGAGCTGGCAGTGTGAGCAGCACCATGGCTGCCATCCACTGGGGCCTGTAATGGGAGCTGAATAATACTGAATGGCAAGTTCATTGTATAAAAATACTGCATGAAACGTGCTAAAATTCTCTAGTGGGGCCTTCTGCTCTTTTGCCTTGTTTGCCAATTGTTTAAAAAAAACGATAGCTATAGTGATGTGAAAGGAACTGTAGGGTAGTAGACAGAGAATGATAGATAAAAATGAAAGGCACTATATTGAAAGGCATACATAGCACTTTATTATAGACAGACAGGAAATGTGTTATCAGATAGATAGAAAAATAATATAGGGGCAACACCAAAGATAGACAGATAGGAAAGGCGCTATATAATAGGCAGGTAAAGCCATTTATTATAGACAGGTAGGAAAGACAGGATAAGACTGATTGGTAGATATGAAAGGAGCTATACAACAGATAGATAGATAGATAGATAGATAGATAGATAGATAGATAGATAGATAGATAGATAGATATGAAAGGCACTATATAATGATAGATAGATAGATAGATAGATAGACAGATAGATAGAAAGGCACTATATAATAGATAGATAGATAGATAGATAGATAATGTTACAGTGCAGATCTGACAGAATGATGTGAAAGGAGCTATATAATGGACTGATAGACAGACAGACATGAAAGGCACAACAGCATAGGCAAGTAAAGAAGTAGGTTATAACCACATACCTAAGGCATTATAAGATTGATAGAAAGATATGAAAGGCAGTACATTATAGATAGATAAATCAATATATTATAAGCAAATGGTAAAGGCATTAGAATTAAATGAAATTCATGAAAGTGTTATAGGATTGACATATATGAAAAGAATCACAATATTATGAACAAATACCACAGTATATTAGACAGGTAAGAAAGGCACTGTAAGACTGATCGAAGGGGCTAAAATTAAAGATAGAAAGATATGAACAGATAGATCATAATAAATGGCTTTGTATTAAATAAGGTTAAAATCAGCATGATACAAAAGGCAATATATAACAGCACAGAAAGATCTGAAAGGCATAATATTATAGAAAAACAAAAGAAAGAAAGTACATTGTTGAAAGAGCAGTGTATTATATAGTGCCTTTCCTATCTATCTATAACATACTGCTTTATCATTCTAAAACACAGTCCCTTTCATTTATCTTTCTATATTGTTTCTTTCATATCTTCCTATATGTTATATAGTACCTTTCAGATTTATCTATAAGAAATAGAAAGACATGAAAGGCGGAATATTATAAAAACAAATGAGAGGAACTATATTATAGAAAGATAGCAGTGTGTTATAGATGGATCGGAAAGGCACTATAACAGATAAATGTGTATGGAAAACACAATATAGACTGACAAATGAAAGGCGCTATATTGTAGAAAGATAAAGAACTGCATGATAGATAAATAGGAAAGACACTATATTATAGATAGATACAAAAGGCACAATATTATGGAAATATAGAAATGAGGGGCACTTTATTGTACTTGACAGAGAGGTATAAAAGGATCCCTACAACAGAGAGACAAAAAGCTTCATTTGGAAGCCACTGTATAATAGACAAATATATGGAAGAAGCAGAATATTAAATAAAGACAAATATGAAAGCCACTGTAATACTGAAGATATGAAAAGTGGTCCTCTTCAAAGTGGTCACTTAATGCAAATGAAGATGGTCGCAGCTTGTTCTGGCAGCGCCGGGTATTAGGCGTGAAGCAGCCCCGGAGAGAGGCGCCAGGACTGTGTTATCTGCTAGGTCCGCTCCTGCAGATTTGTCACGTTGGTGACCTTTGTGTACACCCAGGGGCCACGTGGCTGTAGACTGTCACCAGTTGTGGCCACGAGGTGATGTCGACCCTCATTATCTCCGAGTCTATTGGGCGGTCACCCTGTGACGACACTTTTTTTGTCATCCCATTACCAATTCCAGAGAGACAGAGAGAGTGACAGGGTGACAGTGACAAGACAGTGACCATTCAGTGCCGCGGGTCACAAGTCCTGCGCCTTTTCGAAGGTGTGAGGCGTTGGCCTGTGTACCCGCCAGTCTTTTGTTATTCACCTTTTTTTTTTTGGTTTTGCAGTGACAGACGGACGTGGGGGGAGCGGTGGGCTGAGGAGGATGTGGTTCTTCTCCGGCACGTCGCCTGCATAATGATGGTAACGAGAACATCTCGCTATCGACAAATCTTTGCCTTTACAGCCCGACCGCCGCAGTTCCTGTTAGTGTTTCAGCCGTTTTTGCATGACCCAGATTTTGTTTTATCAACCCCTATACTCCCCCCTCCTTGCCCCAAATTACACACATTTCACAAACGTCACCCAGCCTGTTTTTCTAAATTTCCCTTTTTTATTTATTTATTAAGCGAAGCCGCCGCCTCGTGACTCTCCTCAGGCAGCGCGCTAGATGTAGGTCACCTGGTGCACGCAGGTACATCTGCGGGCGTGGCACGCGCCCGCTCACGCGAACGCGCAGGTCGGCTCTCTCACGAGCTAAGGCGCTCTACTTCAATGCACTTTAGATGGATGATCCGAACTGACCGCGAGACCCGCTCTATGACAGCACTTTCTGACGAAAGCGACTTCATACTTGGTTTGTAATATTCCAGATGCAGAAAGAATTAATGAAAACATTTTAGCATAAAAATGATCGAGTGCTGCGAAGCGCACCTCATTAAAAGAAGGTAATTTGTTTTCCTATATCGCTCACGAAGAAAGGCGCTACTGTATACTAAACTTTATGGATTGCACTGGTCCAACATAACAGATCCCGTGATGGCTTTTACGCAAATCTTACAATGAAGGATGCTAAATAAAACGATTCATGGCTTTGTGACACAGTGAACTATAAAACATGTCATAAAAAAGATTGATTTGTGAATCTGAGATAGAGCTAACTATAAAAGGATTACATGATGGCCTTAAGACTGAGCTAGGTGAGGCGCTATATAAAAGATGTATCGATTACAAGCAGCTGACGTGATGCGTTATCGGAAGACCCTAATTTACCCTCCCCTTCGGGACTGACCCTTCACCCTTTAGATGCCCCCTTAAAAGCGTGTCATTGAAATCAGGACGGGTGTGGTCATAGCGTGGAGTGTGTGTGTGTGTGTGTGTGTGAGAGAGAGAGAGAAAGGCGGGCACCGATTGAGCTCACTTCCTGTTGTTGCGATGCTGATAACAGGGTTTCTAGGTTGCGGCTTTTCACAATTTGATAATTCAGCGGTTTGCGTGTGATCTCTGCAACAATACCACCATACCACACACACACACACACACACACACACACACACACACACACACCAAACCTCAGTAACTGTCAACCAGAGAAAACCCCAGAGCCATGATGATCCTCATGTAGCCGGCGACTTATTGAGTGCTGCTCAGCCTGCCTGGTTTTATCAGAGGGGCAGCGTTGGCGTTTTCTCTGGTTGGCAGTTAACTGAGGGTTTGGTGGGTGTTTCTGTGTGTGTGTTTAATGGCCTTTCTCATGTGTCACCGATCACCTGATGATACAATGGGGGCACGAGAGTTGATTGGAACCCTGATCCCCCCCCAGAAATGGATACCCACCAGGGGGCGCACTGCAGTGACATGGACACGCACAGGCCGGTCTTCATAAATCAAACCAACATTATTACTATTTAACAGGGAGGTGAACTATTCTATATAGCGCCTTTTGGTGAGCGAGATCCTTGCTGTAAAATGGCGTAGCACTGGAGAGCTTGCATAACTTAGGATAATTTCATTATTATTTAAATAGCTAGGACGTGGACTATTCTATATAGCGCCTTTCAGTGGGTATGCCGTCAGATGAGCCCCTTGTTGTAAAATGGAGGAGCACGGGAAGGCTTGCATAACATTTGATCATTTAAATAGCTATAAATAGGGAAACAGATTATTCTATATAGCGTCTTTTGGTGGCCATACTAATAAATGAGATCCTTGCTGTAACAAACCCCATGAATGTACCCGTGTGGTCACCAAGGAGCAGGGTGTGGTGCCAAGTCTTGTGTCTACTTAGTAGCATAATGGAGTGTTCTAGGAAAGGCACTATATTAGATCATATTCTCTGGCCCTGGCACATGTTTTTGTGGCTCATTTTTAAGCCAACCGTTATTTTCACAGAGGCGCTTCGGGCACCAGATGAACAAAGAGCCTGCTCACCTTCAGCCAGATCACTGGCATCAAGTCACATCACAATGACAGTAGGTAACACCACAGAGCCACTTCCAACATCCTGCTACTTTCCACCTCTGTATGGTGGGCACAAGCGTGCCAAGTTGTTAGTGTGTGGCCAACATAAGAAAGCAGAATCAGAAATCTGTCCCCCATATAAATGAAGCCACTTGTACCAGGGTAGGGCCAGTGCAAATAAACCAGATCAGAAACCAGAACTGGAACCAGATCCAGGTGTCTTCACCCCAAAACAGGGAGCTGGTGTCATTTAAAATAAGCCAAACAAGAGCAAGCTAAGGTATTTGAAACCAGAACCAGTACCAAGTACCAGAACCCCAGCAGAATGAGCCAGTATCCAAGTTTAACAGAAAAGAAGCAGGTTTAAGACATCTGAAACCAGAACCAGGTGTTTGTAACCTCTAAAACTGAGACAAATTTAAATCTTTGGGAGCTGGAAGAAAGCATCTGAAAGCAGGACTGGAACCAGATGTCAGTGCCCCTTAAAAGTGGGACAGGATCAGTTCAAATAAACCTGATTTAATGGAAAAGAAAAAGGTTTTAAACACATTTGAAACCAGAACCGGGTGTCTGTAGCCCAAAACAGAGAGCTGGTACCATTTAAAACAAGCACATGTAGAGCAAGGTGAGGTGGAGTAAGTAAAGTATCTGAAACCAGAACCAGGTGTCTGCACCCCAAAACAGGGCGCTGGCTCCATTTAAAAAAAGCCAATCAAGAGCAGGCTGAACTGGAATAAGGTATTTGAAACCAGAACCAGTACCAGGTACCAGAACCCCAGCAAAATGAACTAGTATCCACGTTTAACAGAAAAGAAGCAGATTTCAAAACACTTGAAAGCAGAACCAGGTGTCTTTAATCTCAAATTTAAATCATTGGGAGCTGGAAGAAAGCATCTGAAAGCAGGACTGGAACCAGATATCAGTACCCCTTAAAAGTGGGACAGGAGAAGTTCAAGTAAGCCAGACTTAATAGAAAATGAAAAGGTTTGAAGTCAGCTGAAACCAGAACCAAGTGTCTGCAGCCCAAAACAGAGAGCTGGTACCATTTAAAATAAGTGAATCTATATCAAGGTGAGCTGCAGTAAGGCATCTGAAACCAGAACCAGGAACCGGAACATCAGCAAAATGAGCTAGCATCCAGGTTAAGTAGAAAATAAGGTTTATCACATCTGAAACCAGAATCAGAACCAGGCATCTGCACCTCAAAAAACAAGCATTTAAAACAAGCCAATCAAGAGCAGGCTGAACTGGAATAAGGTATTTGAAACCAGAACCAGGTACCAGAACCCCAGCAAAATGAGTTAGTATCCCAAGATTAACAGAAAAGGAGCAGGTTTAAGACACTTGAAACTAGAACCAGAACCAGGAGTCTGTACCGTCTAAAACTGAGACAAGCTGGAAAAAAAGCACCCTTGCTGTAACATGTGTGCAGCACTGGAAGGCATGCATAATTTAGGATAATTTAAATATTATTTACATAACTATTAAATGAGAAAGAGGACTAATCTACAGTATATAGCACCTTTTGGTGAATGCACTATCAAATGAGATGCTTGCCATACCTTGGAGTAGCAGTGGGAAGGCTTGCATGATATTCAATCATTTAAATATTATTTATTAAATAGCTGTAAAATGGGTGAAGCAGATCATTTTATATAGTACCTTTCAGAGGGTGGGCAACCAAATGAGATCCTTGCTGTAACATGTGTGCAGCACTGGAAGGCTTGCATAATTTAGGATAATTTAAATATTATTTAAATACCTATAAAATGAGAAAAAGGACTAATCTATATAGCGCCTTTTGGTGGGTATGCTATCAAATGAGATCCTTGCCATAACAGAGTAGCGCTGGACGGCTTGCATAATATATGATCATTTAAATATTATTTTAATAGCTATAAAATGCGGAAGAAGATTATTGTATATAGCGCCTTTCAGAGGGTGAACCATCAAAAGAGTTCCTTCAAATTTTCATGCATTTGGACATTTGTTACATGAAGCTCACCCTGCCCATCTTTATCAAGGGTACAACTCTGGGTGACAGTTCCTGAGGTTTGGTGGGTGTGCCCGAGTGGTTTGGGGGTTTGGTAGGAAGATCAGTGGGCGTGGCTTGTCTTGGGTCACAGATGTCCCTCCTGGTAGTGGGGAGGTGGGTAGGGGAGCTGACTGGGAGCCAAACTGAGAAGGGCTTCACACCACCCCAGAAATGGACAGTCACCATGGGGGCACATGTTGTAGCACAGGTGGGCTTTCATAACTCAAACAAATATAAAAATAATTTTAAAAAGACTGAGAAGCACATTGTTCCATATAGCGCCTTTTGGAGGGTGTGCTATTAAATGAGATCCTTGATGATTTTCATGAAATGGCCTCTTGAGGAAAGCAGCTCAGCCTGCCCTGGGGGGTTTTCTCTGGTTGGTAGTTATTGAGTTTTGTTGGGTGTGCCTGGGTGGTGTTGGATTGGTGGGGTTATCTTGTGATGTGCCACAGATGTCCTAGAAAAGGGGACAGGGGAGTTGAGTGGAAACCAGAGGGAATAGGGGCTCCACACAACCCAGCCACCAGAGGGCGCACTGCAGTAACATGGCCTAGCACAGGTAGGCTGGCACAATTCAAGCTAATTTGAATATTATTTAAATGAACTATTAAACGGTGAAGAAAGATCCCACTGGGACAGAATATTTCGGTGGTGTGCCTGTGAAAAGCCCCAACAAGGCCTACAAAGTTCACTTTCGGAAAGCCCCCATAAGACCACTGGTCACCTCAATAATGATGGGCATATCAGCATAAAGAGGTGAAGTGCCAGAGCTGCTCTTCTTCATTTATAAAAATGACCTTAAATGTGTACTACAGTAGTTGGAGAGGGGCCGTCATGTCCCACAGGATATGTTGGCTTAACCAGAACTCAGAAGAAAAGAAGCTCTACACAGCCCAGATATGGACAGCCACCAGGGGGCACACTGAAATAACATGGACTGGCACAGGTGGGCATGCATAATCAAAACTAATTTAAATATCATTTAAATAGACAATTTAACAATTAAAACAATGATGCCAATAAAAAACCTGCTGGGTTATAAAATAGACATTGGGAAGCAACCCATTCCCTACATCCCCCACGGCCCCCATATGGCCACTGGGCATCTCATCACTGCTGGACATGCCAACCAAGGCAAAGCCCTGGCGCTACTCATCTTAATCATTTCTGAACACACTGGAGCTGTGACAGTAGCTGAATGCTAAACGGGATGGCTAAGCTGGCCTGTAATAGGAGAAGCTAAATGGACAACCACCAGGGGGCGCACTGCAGTACAGGCACAGATGGACTTGGAGCTAATTTAAATATCATTTGAATAGAAATTGCAAAGAATGAGAACATTAAGACACAGGATTTTCATGGCTCCCCAATAACTAAAATAAAGAGAATAAAGAGACCCTCGGGATTCAACACACTCCCACCCTACACACTCAGGTCACACACTTAGGATTGGGACATCCTTCCAAGTACTCCTGTCCCCCTCAAGTGACCCCCAGCACCTCCCATGCCTTGTCACCTTCTCCACTCACACGTTATAAAAGGCGCTATATATGAAATAAGGGGTGAAGTGCTAAGCCAGTGAAGGACACTCACCGTCGCGGGACATCCCGACTGACAGACACTTCTTGAAGCGGCAGTGCTGGCATCGATTGCGGTTCATCCTCATGATCAGGCAGTTCTCGTTCTTCACGCACATCTTGTAGTGGATGTTCTGCTGAATGCTGCGGCGGAAGAAACCCTGGAATGAGAGACACATGGCTGGGAGGACAAGTAGGGGCAAACCGGGAAGTTTAGTTGTGTATAGTGCCTTTAGTGGCAATGCCATCTTATAAACGAATGGTAAGAAAACCCCATGGAGGCACCTGGGGGCTCAATCATGGCTAACCAAGGAGCAGGGTGTGATGCCAAGTCTTGTGTCTACTCAGTGGCATGACGGAGTGGATGATGGCCAGGTGTTGAACGAAAGGCGCTACAGTATATGAGATCATATTCTCAGGCAGCACATCTGCACATAGCCTGGCACACGTTTTTGTGGCTCATTTTTTAAGTGCCACAGAGGTGCTTTGGGCACCAGATGAACAAACAGCCTGCTCATCTTCAGCCAGATCACTGGCATCAAGTCACATCACAATGACAGTAGGTAACACCACAGAGCCACTTCCAAGACCCCGCTGCTTTCCAGCTCTATATGGTGGGCACAAGCATGCCAAGGTGTTAGGGTGTGGCCAACATAAGAAACCAGAATCAGAAATCTGTCCCCCATATAAATGGAGCCACTTGTACCAGAACCTCAACAAAATGAGCCAGTATCCAAGTTTAACAGAAAAGGAGCAGGTTTACGACATCTGAAACCAGAACTAGAACCAGGTGTCTGCAATCTCCCAAAACTGAGACAAATTCAGTTTGAACTTGTGTCAAGCATCTGAAACCAGGACTGGCACACGTTTTTGTGGCTCATTTTTTAAGCGTCACAGAGGCGCTTTGGGCACCAGATGAACAAACAGCCTGCTCATCTTCAGCCAGATCACTGGCATCAAGTCACATCACAATGACAGTAGGTAACACCACAGAGCCACTTCCAAGACCCCGCTGCTTTCCAGCTCTATATGGTGGGCACAAGCATGCCAAGGTGTTAGTGTGTGGCCAACATAAGAAACCAGAATCAGAAATCTGTCCCCCATATAAATGGAGCCACTTGTACCAGGGGAGGGCCAGTACAAATAAACCAGATGAGAAACCAGAACCGGAACCAGAACCAGGTGTCTGTCTCCCAAAACAGGGAGCTGGTGCCATTTAAAATAATCCAATCAAGAACAAGCTAAGCCATTTGAAACCAGAACCAGTACCAGGTACCAGGACCCCAGCAAAATGAGCCAGTATCCAAGTTTAACAGAAAAGGAGCAGGTTTAAGACACCTGAAACCAGAACCAGGTGTCTGAAACCTCTAAAACTAAGACAAATTTAAAATTGTTGGAAGCCGGAAGAACACATCTAAAAGCAGGACTGGAACCAGCTATCAGTGTCCCTTAAAAGTGGGACAGGATCAGTTCAAATAAGCCTGATTTAATAGAAAATGAAAAAGCATCTGAAACCAGAATCAGAACCACAACAAAATGAGCCAGTATCCAGGTTAAGTAGAAAATAAGGTTTATCACATCTGAAACCAGAACCAGGTGTCTGCACCTCAAAAAATGGAACTGGTACTATTTAAAACAAGCCAATCAAGAGCAAGCTGAGCTCGAGTAAAGCATTTGAAACCAGAACCAAAACCTCAATAAAATGAGCCGATATCCAGGTTTAACAGAAAAGGAGCAGGTTTACAACATCTGAGACCAGAACCAGGTGTCTGCACCCCAAAACAGGGAGCTGGTACCATTTAAAATAAACCAAATCTAGAGCAAGCTGAGCTGGCATAAGACATCTTATACCAGAACCAGAACCAGGTACCAGAACCTCAACAAAATGAGCCAGTATCCAAGTTTAACAGAAAAGGAGCAGGTTTACGACATCTGAAACCAGAACTAGAACCAGGTGTCTGCAATCTCCCAAAACTGAGACAAATTCAGTTTGAACTTGTGTCAAGCATCTGAAACCAGGACTGGCATCAAATATCAGCGACAGATAAACGTTGGGCCAGGATCAGTTCAAGTAAGCCAGATCTAATGGATAATAAAAATGTTCAAGACATCTGAAACCAGAGCCAGATACCAGAACCCCAACAAGATGAGCCAGTATCGGTTTAAAGAGTCTGGTGTAAATTAAAATGAACAGGTTCAAGATATCAGAAACCAGAACTGGTACCAGGTGTCTGCAACCCTGAAAATGTCAAACAGAGCCAGTTCAAATGACCCAGTTCTAAATCAATGTGGGCTGCTATAAGACATCCGAAACCAGAACTAGAACCAGGTGTCTGCAGTTCTAGAAAGTGAACAGTTACAATGATCAAAGGTCATACCGGAAAGGCGCAGGTTTATGACATCTGAAACCAGAACCAGAACCAAGTGGGTGCAACCCCCCAAAAGGTGAACCAAAGCTGTGTAAGCAGATTTAAAGAATCCAACACCAGGATTGTGGGCCGACTCTCAATTAATATCAACTGGTATAAGGCATCTGAAACCAGAACCGGTACCGGGTGTCTGCGAGCTGGTAGGAGTTTAAATAATCCAAATGGAACAAAAATGAGCAAGTTTCAGACATCCGAAACCAGAACCCATACCGGGGGTCTATGCCCTTAAAACGTGAGCTGGTAATAATTCAAGTGAACCCGGTCAATTTCAAAAAGAGTAGACATAGAAATGTGTTAAAAGAACCAGAACCAGGTGTCTGTACCTCTAAAAGGAGACAAATGACCCATATAAAGTAAGCCAGTATCAGTTCAAGAGAATGAGCTTTAAAACAAAGGTGCAGGTTTAGGACTTCTGAAACCAGAACCAGAACCAGGTGTCAGTAAAAAGGGAGTTGGTGCCATTTCAAGTGAGCCAGGTCCATATCAAAAGCAGTATGTTTTAGATACTTGAAACCAGATCCAGAACCAGATATCTGAATTCTTAAAAAGATAACAAGCATTATTTAAAATTAATCAGCAAAAATCTAGGTGCCAGTATAGGGCAACTGAAACCAGAACTAGGTGTCTGTAAGCAGTAAAAAAATGTGTTGCCATTGGTTCAAGTGAGCCAGATCCATATCAAAATGAGTATGTTTCAGATACCTGAAACCAGAACCAGAACCAGATGCCTGCATCGTTGGAAAGGTATTATTTAAAATGTAAGTGAGCCAGAACAAGACATATGAAACCAGACCCAGAACCAGATGTCTGATAACCTTAGAAAGGCAGCTAGCATTATTTAAAATTAATCAGCCTAAATCATGGTGCCAGTATAGTATAAGGCACCTGAAACCAGAACCAGGTGTCTCTAACCTGTAAAAAGTGAGTTGGGGCCATTTGAAGTGTGCCAGGTCCATATCAAAATTAGTATGCTTCAGATACCTGAAACCAGAACCAGAACCAGATGCCTGAGCCATTAAAAAGGCAGCAAGTATTATTTAAAATTTAGGTAAGCCAGTACAATACATTTGAAACCAGAACCAGGCGTCAGTGATCTGTAAAGTGTAAGTGAGTAAGACAGTCCCATGGCAAAATTAGTATGTTACAGATGCTCAAAACCAGAACCAGAACCAGATGTCTGATAATTAAAAAGATAGCCAGTATTATTTAAAATTAAAGTGGCCTAAATCTTGGTGCCAGTATAAGGCATCTGAAACTAGAAGCAGAACCAGATTTCTGAAGTCATTAATAGGTGAGGTTGTGTTACTTCAGGTGAGTCGGGTTCAACACCAAATGAGCAGATTTCAAACATATGAAACCAGAACCAGATGTCAGTGATCTGAAAAGTGTAAATGAATAAGACAGTGCCATGGAAAAATGAGTATGTTACAGATGCTCAAAACTAGAACCAGAACCAGATGTCTGATAACCTTAAAAAGATAAGCCAGTATTATTTAAAATTAAAGTGGCCTAAATCATGGTGGCAGTATAAGGCATCTGAAACCAAAACCAGGTGTCTGTAACCTGTAAAAAGTGACTTGGTACCAGTTCATATCGAAATTAGCATGTTTCAGATGCCTGAAACATGAACCAGAACCAAATTCCTGAACAATTAGAAAGGCAGCCAGTATCGTTTAAGATTTAGGTAAGCCAGTAAAAGACATTTGAAACCAGAACCAGATGTCAGTGATCTGTAAATAGTGAGTTGGCACCAGTTTAAGTGAGCCAGGTCCATTTCAAAATTAGTATGTTACAGATGCTCAAAACCAGATCCAGAACCAGAACTAAACGTCTGAATCATTAAAAAGGCAGCCAGTATTATTTAAAATTAAACGGCCTAAATGATGGTGCCAGTATAAGGTATCTGAAACCAGAACCAGGTGTGTGTAACCTGTAAAAAGTGAGTTGGTACCGGTTCCAGTGAGCCAGGTCCATATCAAAAGTAGTATGTCTTAGATTCCAGAACCAGAATGAGAACCAGATGCCTGAACCATTAGAAAGGCAGCCAGTATTGTTTAAAATTTAGGTGAGCCAGTATAAGGCATCTGAAACCAGAACCAGAACCAGATTCCTGCAGTCATTAATAGGTGAGGTTGTGTTACTTCAGGTGAGTCGGGTTCAACACCAAAGGAGCAGATTTCAAACATCTGAAACCAGAACCAGTACCAGATATGCCCAGGGGCATCAATGACGTACCTTGCAGCCCTCGCAGGCGTGGACGCCGTAGTGGAACCCGGATGCGATGTCTCCACACACCTTGCACAGCAGGACCATCCCACCGGCCTCTGAGAAGACACACAGACAGGAGGGTGAGGACATTAAAATCAAAATCCACCCACCCCCAAAACACTGGGCAGCTGCCCAATCCCTAGTGGTGTGCCAGTAACCTCTCATGGCTGCTGCCCACCAGATATTGAAGGCGGTGGGACACTCACTGGTGAAGGAGCCTGGCACTCCGCTGGCCTTGCAGGTGGTCTGCTTGCTGCCACCATTCGCTGGACTGGGACTGCAGGTGACCCCCTGGTTGGCATACCGTGGCGGGACCTGCGTGATGGCGGCCACTTCAGGGAACTGGAAGGCCAGCTTGGGGGAGCTGGCATCCTGCTGCTTCAGGACCCCGATCTCGGTAAACGTGACTTCATCGGGCGACGGAGGCTGGGAGGTGGGAGACTGGGTTTGGTAGCCGCTGGACGGACTGCTGGGACTGGGGCTGGAGTTTCCTGAAGAGCCAGCATACAGAATGACGCTGCCTGTAGGGGATGACAAGAGAAGAAGGAGAGAGTGACGTTAGTGGGGGGGGTGGGCCGGAGAGCAGGTCACCTCAGAAAGTCCCCCGTCTGACCGGTTTGGTGGGATCAGCATCATCAGACCTACAGAACAAATCAGACACCGAGACCCTTTTACAAAGGGCGCACACTATACTTTATATAGCGCCTTTCTATCATAAACTACATCCCAAAGCCCCTAATGCAAGTGTTTCTCTGTACTTCTGACCATCAGAGTCCAGGCAGGGTGAGTGACCTGGTCAGTAGGACACAGGGGGCCAGGCTTGGGGAGGTCCAATGCTGAGCCCCTAAGCCACCTTGGCAGGTCGGACCCCGGTTGCACTGGACTTGTGAACAAACATCGAGTCCGGGTGACCATTACACTTGGGCCAGCCGAGACCCCAACCTCCTAGAACATCAGAGCCGTGTGAACAAAACGACCGGGATCAGAACTGATTGACCAGTACAAGTGGGCCGACTGAGACCACCGGCACCAGAACAATGAGCCAAAATGAAAAGGTAAATCTGATCCAGCTACTATTATACCTCGAAGGGTACAAGAAGGGCAGAAGCAGGCTGCCGACTTTAGTGAGGGTGGGGTGGACACCCTCTCAATGAATTGTCATGGGTAGTATGTGTATGTTATACAGGCTGGAAATCCCACGTCTAATGGTGATCATCCTGGTGGTAAACAGTCACAGAAAGATGCAACCTGAGTGGGCACAAAGGACACACTGGACTGGGGGCTGAAGTCTCTGCTTCTGCTGAATGGAGACCCCGAACTGACATGGCACCGCATAAGGAACGACTGCATGAGCGCCCAGTGGGCATAGGACTCCGTGGTCATCTGTCAATTGGCAATATGTGTGCGAGGACGGGGGCTGCTCGAATTATTCATCTGACCTACATTCCTGCGCGCGCACACACACACATGCACGCGCGCATAAGTGCCGGCTGCCGCGCGCGCACACGTTTCTATTTTTATCTCTACCTGTACCCGCTCATTTGGCAAAGCAGAGCGAGCAGGAGGCAGCAGCGCGCCTTGTAGGCCAAGTATACCCTGGGCGATCTGTTCACGCAATCAACTCCACTGGCTGTTTTGTCAGTTAGAAAAAGGAAATGTGCCGTGCAGGCAGATTTACACATTTGGAACCCCCTGGATCTTTTTAGCTTTGCACGTGTCCGCACTTCTTCTATTTTTATACTCATCACATCCACTGTGCCACACATTCAACTCGCTTAATGTCATTCTCTCGCCACAGGCAGCCGCAGCCGGATGGGGCAGATTATTTATTACAGTCCCTTTAAAACGCACCTGGCTGTTTAAGGTACTATATAAAATAAAGACGCTTTAATAGATTAACAAGCAAAATAAGCCCCCCAAAGAATAAGGCGCCCTAACAGAAAGACCAATTATTAGAGTCCACCCTCCAGTCTCAAAAAAACACACACACAGCTGATCAACTCCGAGCCACGGGCCGTCCTGCACATGTCAGGGAAGCCAGACAATGCAGCGCCCCCTGGTGTTCAGCCCACCTCCTGGCCACGAGAGAGCCGAGCAGACACCTGACCAGCCACTCACATGGACTGCAGTCCGCGTGCGGCCGTTAAGAGTTAATCCAACGGTGGAAGGCAGGGAATCGAGTGAGCATTGGGGGTCTGCAGCGGGGGAAGGTGGGGGCTGGCAGGAGAACAAACTGTAATGCTAAAGTAAAATAAAGAGAAGACGCGAATTTGTTCTTAAAAAAAAAAAAAAAGAAAAGATGCGCGCCCGTTTCTTTTTGATCGTATCTGAGAAAGGCAATGCAGCACAGAAAGGCAAACGTTGTGTATCTGAATCATTTTTTAAAGATGTTCAAAATGTTTGAGATTCTAAGAAGAATAATTGGACAGGCTTTTCAAAAATATTTTCTGGTAAAGTCTAATCTGCTTGATGTTTCCCAGGGGTCTACACATTGTGTTGACCCCTCTGTCTTTACTTTCATGAAGTCTTCTCTTGATTGTAGACTTTGGCGATGACAGGTCTTCCTCCCAGAGAGTGGTCTTGGTTTGGCTAAATGTCCTGAATTGGATCTTCTTCACCAAGGACAGAATTCTGTGATCATCCAGCACAGTTGTCTTCTGTGGTTTTCCAGACCTTCTGCTGTTGCTGAGCTCCCAGTGTGTTCCTTCTCTTTATGAGAATGTTACCAAATGATGAGATGACCACTCCTGGTGTTCCTGCCGTCTCTCTGATTAGTTTGTTTTGGTTTTTCTGCCTATTTTTTATTTTAACCCTTTATTTGCCATAAACAATTTCTCATATTAGTTATTTGTAATTTGTCACCTACCCCTACTTACTCTGCAGCGAGTTTCTGGGGTCCGAGCACAGGGTTGGCTATTTGTAATGAGGGCTCCAGAGTAAGGAGGATATCCACAAACTCGGACAACCAAGAAGATCACGATGTGGACCTTTACATCATCACGATACACGGTGAACTTCCAGCTGTCCCTGCCGAGCAACACGTTACCAACTGTCAAGATTAAGCTAAACCCCTCAAAATGAGCGGCACCCACAATAAAACAAAATGGATTTGTAACATTGTCAAAAAAAAAAAAACAACTCATAATTAAAAATAATAATACATTTTATATATATAGTACCTTTCCCATGTTCAAGGCAATTTTAAAATTACTTCACATTAAAAATGACAGCAAAACCCGCAGTTTACACAGAAGCCCAAGAAAAAAAAAAAATGGAAAAAAATTAAACAGAATATCAAATGTTTAATTACACCACTAGAGTATCGTTCTTGGCATTGAAATTGTGTGACGCCTTGTGGCGATGGCATTTCCTTCTGTTCCGGTTGCCATAGTGTTATTATGGGCAGTGAGTGACATCACACACACACACAAACACAGACACGGACAGACACACAGAGACACACATAGGAATGTAAAACTCAGCACTGTGCTCGTTCTGGTCGTCTGAGATTGCAGATTTTGTGTGTATTTGCGGGTTCGATTACTTGCGGTTAGCGAGTCTTTGCTTTTATTCGTCGATTTTGAGACCAGTTTACTGTTTTGACGACCCAAATCTTTACCATCTTTTCAATGACGTTTCATCTCCTGATCTATAAAACTATTATCTGTTTTATCGTCTCTTTTCTCTCTCTGTGCCAGAACAAAATAAGGAAAGGGGAAAAACCGCCAAAACCCCTGGCCCAAAATAACAAAAACTGGTACATTTTATTGAATTTATTATGTTAAACCAGTGGTTCTCAAACTGGTTCTAGGGGGGGCACGAAGTAACAAAACGAGGGGGTGCGAAGTTGTGAAAAAAAGAAAAGAAGAATCGAAAATATGAAAAATACATCTATTGAAACCAAGACAAAATTAACTTAAACTACATTCTGATACTAGAAAAATAAATATAAAGATAGATAAATGTTGATAAAAGTTAAGTAGGTATAATAAAATATGCATCTATGATATATCATTAATTAAAAAAGAACAAACTGGTATTAGTGGGCTCCTTTCAAAAAAACATTAGAGGGTTAGCGATTAAAACTGTTATGAAAACTCGGGTCACAAATACTTAAAGGTTGAGAAACGTGGAGTTAAACAAAGACGTTCCACCTAAAAGAACTGGAAAAATCCAGAACAAACAATATGTTGTCACATATGTGCTCTGCCAGAGCGTGTGGCAGTCTTGGCTCATGGGGTAAACTTTTCGGTTGGGGACAACAGATGAAGCTAAGATGCAGCTACGAACCTCTCTTCCTCTCCCAGCCCCTTAGAGTGGAAGAGGAGGGCCCCAGACCCAAAGACAAGTAACGTCTCTTCCGGTTTGCCACGGGACATCCTACGATTTCTGGTCATCCCATTATAGATGAAATTAGGCAAACAGAAGGGAGTGTTGTCACGCATGCGCATCTGAGGATCACCATCCTAGCGGGTGTAATAACACCCGCGGCTGAGAGGGGGTGCTGCCGTTAACAGACTTGTCGTGTACTTCCATCACCATTCTGGAGAAAAACGCCTGGTGAGGGTAATTTAATCCTGTCCCTTCTAGTCCTAGGGCTTTAAAAAAAAAATGGACGACAGCTCAAATGAGGAGGGAGAAGATCTGAAGACAGGGCCGCCTCATACTCCCAAGATTACGTTGCAGGCAGAAGCCTGATGATTGAGGATACTTTGCTACGTGGCAGATATTCTTTTATTGTTTTCACACCATTGTGCGTTTATTGTATTTATAAAAAGAACTGGTACTAATTGGGGATGGGCGTATTGGGACCCCAAATTGAGTTTGGATTAATGACTCTTCTTCCTTTGACGAAAATGTCCATCCCAAGGACCAAAACTGCAAGAAATATGCTTGCTAACAATCAGTGAATGTTTGTCACTCATCTTTTTCGTTTTTGTTCTTTCTTATAATGTAGCGTCGTCACTTTAAAACAGAGATCTCGCTGGGACCCCAGCACTTGACTACCTCTTTTCTTCTCATAATCAAAAGTAACATTTTTACTTCCTACAGATCAGTAAATGTAAAATTATTACACGTGATATGTGAATACACAATGGGTGGTCTGAAACTTGAGAGTACACCTTAGGGAAGGATTTAGGAGTCGTAGTGGAGTCTAAGCTGTCGACTTCCAGTCAGTGTTCGGAAGCCATTAAGAAGGCTAACAGACTGTCAGGTTATATAGCGCCTTGACGTGTGGAGTACAAGTCACAGGCGGTTCTGCTCAAGCTTTATAACACACCGGTGAGGCCTCATCTGGAGTCCTGGGTGCAGTTTTGGTCTCCAGGCTACAAAAAGGACATAACAGCACTAGAAAAGGTCCAGAGAAGAACAACTAGGCTGATTAAAGGACTGAGAGGTGTGAACAAAGAGGAATGACAGAAGGAGCTGAGCCTTTACAGTTTAAGCAAAGGGAGATGAAGAGGAGACCTGACTGAAGTGTTTAAAATGATGAAACGAATTAGCCCAGTGGATCGAGACGGTGACTTTAAGATGAGTTCTTCAAGAACACGGGGACACAGTTGGAAACTTGTGAAGGGTAAATTTCACACAAACATTAGGAAGAGAATGACAGACACTTGGAATAAGTGAGCAAGTAGTGTGGTAGACAGTAAGACGTTAGAGACGTTAGAGACTTTCAAAACCCGACTCAATGTTATTTTAGAGGAATTAAGTGGACAGGACTGGTGAGCTTTGTTGGGCTGAATGGCCTGTTCTCGTCCAGATTGTTCTAACGTTGTAATGTCTGAAAATCAGAAGCACACCTTATGAGAAGAATCTAGAAGTCATAGTGGACTCATCGCTATCAACTGCCAGACAGTTTTCAGAAGTCATGAAGACGGCTAACAGAATGTCAGGTTATATAGCGCCTTGATGTGTGGAGTACAAGTCACAGGAGGGTCTGCTCAAGCTTTATAACACACTGGTGAGGCCTCATCTGGAGTACTGGGTGCAGTTTATGACTCCGTAAAGACACAGCAGCACAAGAAAAGGTCCAGAGAAGAGCAACAAGGCTGATTGAAGGACTGAGAGGTGTGAACAAAGAGGAATGACAGAAGGAGCTGAGACTTTGCAGTTTAAGCCAAAGAAGACGAAGAGGAGACTTGACTGAAGTGTTTAAAATGAAGGGAATTAGTGCAGCGGATCGAGACGGTGACTTTAAAATGAGTTCATCAAGAACACGGGGACACAGTTGGAAACTTGTGAAGGGGAAATTACTCACAAGTTTTAGGAACAGAATGACAGACACTTAGAATAAGTGAGCAAGTAATGTGTTAGACAGTTTTACTTTAGGGACTTTCAAAACTCGGCTCGATGTTATTTAAGAGGAATTACGACTGGCGAGTTTTGGTGGGGTGAATGGCCTGTTCTCGTCCAAATTGTTCTAAAAACATAAAAAATGTATTTAAAAAATTTAAAAAGATAGATTATAAATATATTTGTCCCAATAAGTGCAAGACAGCTAGGCAGTCAAGTTGGCATACCATAGCCAGGGCAGTCAGAACATATGGCACAATGGGCACTGGACAGGGTACCCGATGCCCATGTGTGTTTCTGTTTTGCTATCAAGCACACTACTTGGCCTGGGGGTCTATGATGCTTGTTAAGAAGGCCCTGGTCCACAGCCCCTTTTGCCATCAGAACATATGGCACAATGGGCACTGGACAGGGTACCCGATGCCCATGTGTGTTTCTGTTTTGCTATCAAGTGCACTACTTGGCCTGGGGGTCTATGATGCTTGTTAAGAAGGCCCTGGTCCACAGCCCCTTTTGTCGTCAATGCCTTTCGGGTTGCTTGCTTTGTCAACTTCTCAGCCCCATCGCTATTGAGGGTTGCAGTTGGTGGCGTTCAAACAAATGAAGGAAACGCTTCAAGCGGAATTTGGGGGGAATGGGTTGGGAGCTTCACCCACCAGGTCCTCAACTGTGCGTCTGCTTCCAAGTTGGAAGAACAGAAGAGATTTGGCAGACGAGAGGAGACCATTCAGTCCATTTGTCGGCCGTAATTGCTCAAATGTCCCCGCATCTCCTCCAGATTCTTCTTAAAGGTGGTCGAGGTTTCTGCTTCGACTCTACGTCTTCGTATTTGATTTCAAGAGTCCCAAATCCTACTGCACTTCCCCTTCATTTCCACTAGGTGTCCTCGAGGACCTGATTCACCCTTAAACTGGACTGATACTGCTGGACCTTCTTGAGTGACGCCTTTGAGGATTCTGAAGACCCGGATGAGGTCACTACGCAGTCCCTCCTGCTCGAGACTACACAGGTTTAGTTCTCGGGGTCTGCCACGGTAGGACAATGAGAGTCCAAACTGGCTGCTTTTTATTCACCGATTCTTCAGGGCACCACAACTGGCAAGCCCTTAATAATAATAACAATTATTATAATTATTTGCATCTATATAGCGGTTTTCTCACTACTCAAAGCGCTATTGCAGGTTAAGGACCCAACAGAGCAGAGTCCCAAATTGGCATTTACGGGATTCGAACCGGCAACCTTCCGATTGCCAGCGCAGATCCCCCTCCGCCAATTCTCTTCCCTTTCCTTGCGTCCTTCATGAGTTGTCAGCGAGGACCCTGCGGGAGAAGCATACGGGGTTCACGGCAGTCCCAAAAATGTGTTTTCAGTACACGTCACCTCCAGGGCTCGCACCCCCGTCCACGTGTCTGGCTGTTTCTTTCCCTTCTTTTTAAGCCCGTCAAGCTGATCCGCTGCCTCACATACACCCCCAAAGCACCCGAGCAAGCCAAGCACATGTTGAAATAGACCTCCAGGGTGACGGAGGAAAGCCGTCAAGATCGAGGTCAGTCCTAACGTGAGCGCTGATGAAGGAGTGAGCAGGGATTGCCTCGTGTGCCTTAACCTACCCGTGCGGGGCTAATCTGACGGTCACAAGACGCGGGCGCGGCAGAGAAACGTGAGGATTTTCAAGCAGTCGAGAAGGGCGCCCTGCGGTTTGCAAATTAAAAAGAATTAAATACAGTTGACCTTCAAAAGCACATGGAGGGTCCGAATCTGGGATGCAGGACTATAGACTTCGTCTCGCCGGTGGGCTTTAAATGGTGCCGGGACGTGGTGTGTCGGTCAACGGTCACGGAGAATGC
Source organism: Polypterus senegalus (assembly GCF_016835505.1). Lineage (NCBI taxonomy): Eukaryota > Metazoa > Chordata > Cladistia > Polypteriformes > Polypteridae > Polypterus > Polypterus senegalus. Next base: position 18,413,667 of record NC_053156.1, on the reverse strand, counting down.
CTCCCGACGACTCGTGAACGCTCGTCACGCAGCAGCAGGCAGAAAAGCTTCCGCCGGGGTGGGACTCGGATCATGTAGAGACCACCTCGTCCCTTTGCGTTCCCCTGAGCCGTGGCTTTATGAAGGAGATGACCTCGCGTCATTCAGCATTCTAAAGGTCTGCGCCTCTCGTCCCACGATCCCAGTGTTGTGTGGCGTCTGCGTGTTCTCTCGGGGGGTCCATTGTAAGAGTTTCTCCTGGTACTCTAAGTTTGCCACAAAGACCATTGCAGTAGGACATTACGAGTTGTGCCTTTATGTGTGTGTGTGTGTGTGCCTCCTGCAGCCCCTGTATGGACCCTGCCTTTGATACAGGATGAGGTTGGGACCTCCTTGGGCCCTGCATTGGACCGACGCCCCACCCGTTGTTATTTCCTGCCTCGTGCCCAGGGTTGAAAGAATGGGCTGCAGCCTCCTTGACCATAAACTAGATGAAAGCAGCCCATAACTTTTTGAAATTTTTGAATTTCTGTCAAATCCGTGTCTGTCCTGAAAACCACTCAATGGGGGACCCTGTGGGCTTTGGTCACCAAGTGCCTTGAGCATGGGAAAGGCGCTATATAAATAAAATAATAAATAAAGTGTTATTATTATTCCTTTTTTATAATAGAATGGCTGATTGAGCTCACGGGTGAGACCCTTCAAAGAAAAAAAAAACTGATCCGGCAAGCATTGGTGTTGAAAGGCGCTATAAAATTGTAGCAATGTGCTGAATTCAAAAGTCAGAGCACTCGGTAGACCTTCCTGGGCCATCGTGATTATGTAAGGTGCTACAGAGGGGCTGCTCGATTTCAAAATGCACAACATGAGTGCCGACAGCATCGGCAAGACGTTTTGGGCTACTGCAAACTGTGAAAGGCGCTATATAAAAACGAGGGACGGACTGCTCGGCAAAGCCCGTTTTTATAAAGATGATGGCGGATTTCATCGCGTGCATTCTAACGGTGCTGTCCACGTAAAGGCGCTACATAAAGACAAAGCTTGTTGCAGAAGTGTTCACTGTGAAAGACGGGGCGATACATAAAGAGAGGCGGATTCTTATAGTGTATCAAGTCAAGTTGGGGTACATGCACTGGTAAAGCGTGTCGCTCACCCACCACACAATGAAACAACTTGGGATCCCAGTTTACAACCCCCCAGGCAGACACGCGGTCCTGTCCCACCCTCCGGAAATGACCCTCTATCTGCTGCAGCCAGGTGTTACGTGGGCGACTGGTCCAGACACTCGGGTCCTCAACAATGAGCTGGCCCACCCTCGGGGAAATCCCTCACCAATTTCAAAATTCAATCAACTCGGAGTTCAGGCACCGATTGGGAAAGTCGAAACAAGAAATGCCATAGCATAACACGCATCAAAGAAAGGCGCTATAGCATTAACATCCAGAGGCGGCCTTAAGAGTGTGCGGGCCTAGGATTGACCAACCCCACGCGGGGCGGGTTACGTCATGCGCTGTTACGTTATGTGTGGACTGTATAATCTGCGCGCAAATTTAATAAAAATAATATTAACATATACCGGATGCTCTCATTACAGTATTCATCTAAATATTTTGCAAGATACCACGCGGACTTTATCAAAATAAAACTGGAGAATATAACTTGACAAATCCGCTCGAACGGGACAAGCGGACCTCAAAAGCGGGGCCCTCTTAGGTGCGGGGCGTGGGGCGGTCGCCCTACATGCCACCCCCAAACGCCGCTCTTGAATATGGTCGCACACTCAAATGGCTGTGGCTAAACGTGAAATAATGTGGAATTTGACGGAAAAGCGAGTACATAGTGTGCTTAGTGAAGAAATGCGAGACACGTGAGGGAAAAAAACAAGTGCAACGCATGAGGAGGAAAGAAAATCGGGAATCAGCCTGCGGAAAAAAAAAATCTCAATGCACACGTCAAAACACGCCGATGCCTTCGGGAGCAGACGGCCTACAGATTGTTCTCTTCTTTTATGTGCTAAGAGTCCGCAGACATTCCGTTGTAAGCATACTGATCCGCCCCCTCCTTTTCTATGCACCAATCAGCGGCAGGCGTTGCTCTGGAGTGACGCGCAACGTCATTTCGCTCAGCCCCTTCTTCCCTTTCTCTCTCTTTTTCCCCACACGCGCTTACTTGTCACGTTGTCGCCTCCAACAATAACAAAATGCAACCCTCGCGACTGCGACAGCAACGAATGCGCATAAATAATGGAAGCGGGTTGCTTTTTTTAGCCAAAGGTTAAGATATAATGCCGGGCGTTGCCAGATAGCCGCTGGCAGGGGATGACATAAACATGGAAGTGAAACACACACACACACAGAAAACGTGACACTGATGAAGTTATTGACCTACTGACCCATCGCCGGTGGCACAATAGGAGCGTCCAGGCTCACGCGCGGCACGTGGCTGGCAAAACGCGTTCACGTGAGCTACTTGGGGCGCGCCCTTGCCAGTCTACTCCGGGATGTTTACTGTTAATTAGAAAACGGCCGTGCCCGCGCTGCCTTCACGGAGGGTTTTTTTTTTAGCAGGCACGTTGTTTGCTAGTTGCCATGGGAACCGCATTGCTCCAAGAACCTCGATTAAACGTTGCAAAAAAAAAAAAAAAAAAAGGCTAAGGAATTCCTGCAAGAACATTCCGCTGAAGCTTTCCAAGTGCAGATGCCAAATGAAGTGCCAAGTGCTTAGAAAATACGCACGCAGCTATAAATAACTGGAACTCGGATGTGGAATTTCACAGAAAAATTAGAACAACGACAACAAAACGGGCCTCCTTTACACCTGGGCACCGACACACAAAAGCGAGACGACAGCACTGCAGTGGGGGAAAAAAGAAAAAGAAAAAAAAAAGTGGACAGACGCTGTGTGCGAGCAAACCAGAGAGGACACAATGCCAGGCTATGTATAGGACTGCAGCAAGAAAGGCGCTATATTATTATTATTACTTGGCTGACGACTTCATCCAAGGCAAATTTGACATTCAGTTGGTTCCACTTCTGGCGCAGTGGTAGCGCTGCTGCCTCGCAGTTAGGAGACCCGGGTTCGCTTCCCGGGTCCTCCCTGCGTGGAGTTTGCATGTTCTCCCGTGTCTGCGTGGGTTTCCTCCGGCGCCGGTTTCCTCCCACAATCCAAAGACATGCAGGTTAGGTGGATTGGCGATTCTAAATTGGCCCTAGTGTGTGCTTGGTGTGTGGGTGTGTTTGTGTGTGTCCTGCGGTGGGTTGGCACCCTGCCCAGGATTGTTTCCTGCCTTGTGCCCTGTGTTGGCTGGGATTGGCTCCAGCAGACCCCCGTGACCCTATTCGGATTCAGCGGGTTAGAAAATGGATGGATGGATGGTTCCACTTCTTTCGCTTCTCAAGTTGGAGCGCAGGCAGGTGAAGAGACATCCTCAGGGTCACACCGATTTGAACCCACCCACAGCCTTAACCAGTATGCCACACTGCCCTATATAATAGCATAATTATCATAATGAAGCGTCTGACAGGGAAACGAACACATGAATCGAACCTTCATTAAAAGTGAGTGTGTGTGTGTGTGTGGTGGCCAGGTTTTCAAAGTGTCGCCTTCTTATCCATCCATCCATCCATTATCCAACCCGCTACATCCTAACTAACTACAGGGTCATGGGGGTCTGCTGGAGCCAATCCCAGCCAACACATGGCGCAAGGCAGGAAACAAACCGCTGGCAGAGCGCCAACCCACAGCAGACCTTCTTATACATCCATCCATCCATCCATTATCCAACCAGCTCTATCCTAACTTCAGGGTCATGGGGGTCTGCTGGAGCCAATCCCAGCCAACACATGGCGCAAGGCAGGAAACAAACCCTGTGCAGGGTGCCAACCCACGACAGACCTTCTTATACAATGCCTTTTTAATCGATCGATGCACTTTATGAAATAGTCTGCCCTTTGACGGGCACTCCCATGAAACAGCAGTCCGTCATTTTATGGTGCCTTTTCACACGTAGTGCTGGAGCAATGGTCTGTCTTCATTTATTTTAAAACCTTTCATATCGAGTACAGCCACGTCCCTGCCATTTATCCTTATATAGCGTCTTCTAAAGCATAGAACTCTTAACAGTAAATCTTGCTTTCCTGTATCGCACTAAACTTTATAAAGAGTACTCCCGTGACACAGTAGTCCATCCTAATATAGCGCCTTTAAACAGATCGCACTATAAGAAATAGTCATCATGAGTCGCCCTTCTTAATGAGCACTGGAGCAAAACGTTTTAGAAGGTGGTCCCTCTTAATAGAAAACCTATAAATGGCTAGTGGAATTAAAAGTAGCTTGTCTGGAAGTATTGGACCACCCTTCGTAATGTGCACTGCAGCACCAGGTTGTAGAAGGTGGCCCCTCTTCATATAGCGTCTTTTCATAGATAGGACTGTAAGAACGCACCCTATTAAATTGTCGGCTTTCATTTCTTTTAAAACCTTTTACACGGGGCACTCCCACTCCCATTATAGCACCTTGTAATGAATAGCACGAAAATTCTACCTTCATGTATTTCACCGAGTTTAATAAGGCGTACTCCCATGACCCAGCCGTCCAATGTTATATAGCGCCTTTAGCGCTATAAGAAAAGAGTCTTCATACATTGAGTTATCAGCGACAGCTTTTAGAAGAGAATCCCTCTTTATATGGCGCCTTTTCATAGAGGTTATGACGTGGCCTGCCTTTCCCTTTCAAGTCCACATGGGATTTACGAAAGTGTAAAACGTCACAATGCGCTGCGCTTTATGCTTTGACATGCGCATCTTTCTGCTCGCATTTTAAAGTAAGGGACATTCAAGTTAGTTTAATCAGTCTATGCAGTCCTAAACAACACAACAACCATTCTGCATGGGGTAACTTTACTTGCTTTTCTCAGATGCCTCCGTTTAGCATTTAATGCCCTTATGCCAATCCAATGTGTGCAGCTTCAAAGCCTTGCCCCCAAGGGGGCTTTGCTCCATACCTCAGGAATGGAGATATGCCAGTCCATTAGCCCACTGAGTTTGAGGCTGGAATGTGATTAACTCCATTTGTTCAACTCGGCCAGCTAAAGAACTGGCACATCAGAATACACCACCAGGATGGCACCATTTTACCAAGCTCGGTTTTTGTTTCTTTAAGAGGGTTAATACACTCCTGGACCTAAAGATCGGAGTTTAAGATTGTGATGGTTTCATGGCACTGAGCTTAGAGGGCAAGTGCTAGCGGATAAGAGTTCAAGTGGCAAATCTGAGATTTGAGCTCAAGACTGGCATGGCATCATCGCTGAAAGATGGCGAGTTTGATTCTGTAGCTCACTGGGAAGATACATTGGTAGATCTGAGATCAATTGTACAGATTGGCACATCTCAGATTTGAGTTCAAGACTGGCATGGCACCATAGCTCTAAGTTGGCCGAGGAATCTTTAGCTCATGCAGAGGCGATGGCCCGTTAAAGGCCATTGAGATATTCCTTGTTTGATTTTGGGCTACACAAGAAATAAATTGTTGTTGTTGTTGTTAGATGTGTAGGCAAATGTGCCAAGTCCCATTTTTTCATTTTATCACTGCCTTTGATTGCATATCTACAGATGTGCCAATCTATTTACTCACTGACCTGAAGACTCAACTCACCCCCTTACCCCCAGTTTACCGCTATGGTGCCATGCCAATCTTAAAATTACACATATCTCAGATCTGCCTCTGGAACTCCAATCCACCAACTAAAACACTCACACATCTGAGTGTGGCACTAGGATGGCACCAGCCAGGTGGACTGTTTCTTTAGCTCAGTGTGCTAATAGACTGGCAGATCTGAACTCAAGGGTGGTGCTAGGACTCCAGGCTGGAGTTCAATTTCTTCAAAGTGTGACATTAAGATGGCACAGTGGCACTACACTGGCAGGGTTTGTTTTTCAACTCAGTGGGCTGATACAATGCGTGACTGATATGGTGTTGTGACCTTGAGCTCAATGGGTTCAGACACTGGCATATCTGATTTCAAGAATGCTGTGTCACTATGACTTTAATCAGGGATGGGGGTCTTTAGCTCAGCAGACTAACAGACTGGCAGATCTGTAATGAGTTCAAGTCATTAGTGTGACATTAAGATGGCATGGTGGCACAGAGATAGTGGTTTGTTTTGTGAGCTCACTGGTTGAATACACTGGTAGATCTGAAAGCAAGGGTGGTGCCGTGACTCTAAGTTGGGGTCCCATTTGTGCTGGAAATGTCACCAGTATGGCACTGTGGCACCAACCTGTTTTTTTTTTTTTTTGTTTGTTTGTTTGTTTCTCTAGCTTGGTGAGCTGATACACTGGATCGAAGTGTGAAATGTGACATGGTGCTGTGCCCCAATGTTTAATGGGCTGGGACACTGGTGAATGAGACTTGTGGGACACCGTGGCTCTAACCTACTGGGCTTGTTTCTTTAGTTTACTGTGCTAGTTGACTGGCAGATATGTATGCAAGGGTGGTGCCATATCTTCTGTGTATGACACCAGGATGGCATTGTGACCACCAGCCTGGCGCTTTGTTTCTTTAGCTCATTGGGCTAACAGACTGGCACAGCTCAAGGGTGGTGCCAGAACTCTAAGTTGTGGTTTCAACTACCCACACTAAAGCACTCACACATATGGGCACAACAATATAACACTGGGGGCACCAAGCTGGGGGTTGTTTATTTAGCTCAGCAGGCTAACAGACTGGCACAGCTGTAGATCTGAGCACAAAGGTGGTGCTATAACTGTGATCTGGAGTCCCATTTTTTTTAGCTTGGCATTATTAGGGCACCATTGCAACAACATGATTTATTTTTTATTCAGCATGTTAATAGACCAGTAGATCTAAACAGAAAGGTGGTGCCATGGATCCAAGACAGGAATGTTAAACTAGGATGGCACTGTGGCACCAAGTCGGTGGTTTGTTTCTTTAACTCAGTGGGCTAATAGCCTGGCAGATCAAACTCAAAGGTGATGCCATGTTTCTAATCTGGAGTCCCATTTCTGTTGCACTAGGATGTCACTGTGGCACTGACCTGGGGGTCAGATTCTTTAGCACAGTGTCTCGATATTCCAGTTGACTCGAGTGAGACACTTGGATGGTGCCATGAATGCCCTCGAGCTCGGTGACTGATCCCATTGTTGGGAGTGGGGTGGTCCTCCGTGCTCTTGCACCCATCCCAAACCCTCCCAGCTTGGCATTCCTGTAAAGTTCGCCTCGCAGTGCCGTTCCCAGCGTTTCAGCACGGTAATCGCACGTCGCCTTTCTTGGTCACATTTGCTTAACGGACTTCCTGAAATGCCGCTGGTGTAGGTGCCGCAATGCTGAGCGAAAAAAAAAAAAATGCCTAAGTGCTGAAGGCGCAGCGCCGAGCCGTCAGCGGATACGCAACGTGACTGCGGCTGCAAAAGGAACAATGCGGCACCACTCTCTCTTGTCGATAACGATTTATTTTTAAACCTTGACTGGGGACTCGAGTGTCGTGCAGAAGTTAAAAACGAGCAACGTGACGGCGCCGGCGGCTGCAGCGGACTGAAAGTAAGTAAAAGTAAGTAAGCCGGTAAACCAAATCCCCTTCTCAATCCGGTCAGGTGGCTGCGCCGGCACGCTGTACCGACTAACCCTGTAGCCTACCGGACCCGCGGCGGTCAAGATCCACGTGACTCGTGTTGCCCTTCGAAATTGGGAGGGGGGCGGGGGTGGAATGTGCAGTTTTAGTTTTTTTTCTGGGGGCTGCATCACCACACAACGCGTTCTCTCCTGTTTCTTTCTTTTATTTCTTTAAGCGGAAGGGTGGCGCGCGTTTAATAAGATATAAGAAGCGCAACGTGATGCCGAGCGCGGAACTCGGAGATGCCAATCCTCGGCTACTTGTCACATCACAGACAAGATGTCACACACCACGGGGGAGGCGCAGTGTGCGGGCGGGGAGAACAGAATACGAGAGCCCGGGACCGCTCAGTGCAGCCTTGCAGAGGAGGAGCAGGACGGGCACACCTGCCAGCGGCACCCCTAGCTGACCTGGGACCCCCGACTGCCCGTACCTGACTACACCGCATTAGCATTTCTTATGTCAGCTTTAAACTGAACTACACATGAACAAAGATGAACAAATCACAAACCTACCTATAGACTTTCTTCATTTTATTTGCTCTTTAAAAGAACGCATAATTAGATGTAGTGGTGACAATAATAGTAATAATGTTCCAGCGTACGAGTACTGTTACTCTTTGTTACTCGATATGGCCAACAGTATCACTTGTGACACGAGATGCAACAAAAAGAATTTTAATATTATTAATACTGAAATACAACTAATAAATATTTAAAAACAAAAACAATACCAGCACTAACACCACCACAAATAATAACAGCTAATCAGAATACTTAAAAATACTGCAACCACAACCAGTACTATACTTATAATGTACAGCAACAATAATAATAACTACTCACTGCCAATAATAATAATACATTTTATTTATATAGCGCCTTTCCCATGCTTACTACTACCATTAGTAATATAAAATACAATATACTCATTAAAAAAATACCAGTCCTACCACCACCACCATTAATAATGCTTAAATATTTTTAAATAACTGCGGTGGGTTGGCACCCTGCCCAGGATTGGTTCCTGCCTTGTGCCCTGTGTTGGCTGGGATTGGCTCCAGCAGACCCCCGTGACCCTGTATTCGGATTCAGCGGGTTAGAAAATGGATGGATGGATGGATTTTTAAATAACTACCACTACTAGTAACAACATTTAAATAACTACTACCACTAATAACATAAAATACAACTAATACTTAATAATAGAAAATAAGTATTATTAGTTGTATTTTAAATTATTAGTAGTATTTACTATTATTAGTTGTATGCCATTGATTGTAATTATTATTATTAATAAGTGATAATGTCACTGATAACAGAAACTACTACTACTACCACCACCAATACTACTAAAAATATACATTTAAACTAATAGAAGATATCACAACTACTAATATTAATAAAACTACTACTAATAACATAAAAATTAATAATCTCTATTAGTTGTTTAATATTAGTAGTTTATTATTAATTGAAAATACCACTACTATTAATACTGTAATAAAATAAAAACTACTACTAATAATACAACTAATAATAAACTAATACTTAATAATTTCTATTATTAGTTGTATATTAGCAGTTTTTATTAACTCATAATAAAAAGTCTACCAGTACTACTACTACTACTAATAAAACTAATAATACTAATAATAATAATAATAATAATAAATACCACCACTGCCACTTTTTTGGATATGTGGACCAAACCCAATTATTCTGGAATGTCTGGTAGGTGGGATCAGAAGACCCCAACAGAGCCCGTCTGAGTGTTTGCAGCGAGAGAGCTTTCAAAAACTCAGGAGCCCATTGGGATTTCAGAAATCAGTTTCTGTGTCATCTATTCACGGTCCTTTAGGGAACTTGTGACGGATCTAAATAAATGAGGGGTCTTTCCGGAATCTGATAGTTCTTTCAGGAACCAGAAATGGTCACCCATGGCCTTGGTCTTCTCGGTATGTTGATGTGGCACTCGGTGCCACTTCCTGGGATCATCAGAGATCAAGACGCCAATGGAAGCGTGGAAAGATTCGGTCATCAGACTGGACTGCCCAGCACAGACTCTAAGACTGAATGCCCAGTAATGGGTGGGTTGGTTGAGGGGTCCACGACCGCGACTGTGTACAGCTTTGTCTTTTACAATTGACCGTTGATCCCCCTGGAGGTTTATTTTCCCCTATTGATGCCGACTGAGTTTGTGTTTTCTTCTCCTCCGACAGTGCCAGTTAAACTTATCTGGAGCCCCCATTAGGCAAAGTTCATCGCTGGTGCCCCCCCAGTTGAATAGCATGGAAGTTAAAAAATGAAAAAGCCTCCATTTAACATTAAAACACCACCAATAGCAGACACCCCCCTCCTTAGTGTTAATGCATCATATGACTCCCTTATATGCACTCTTGAGGACAGGTGATACAGGGGAGTGCGGTTAGTATTAAGAGCACACAGTCAGGCTTACTACAGTGTAAGACTGGGGGTCTATGTTAAGAGAGGGGCAGAGGAGGCATGGGGGGTTCCCCTCTTAGTGTTAAGAGTACACAGAGGGTAATTTGTTACATCGCTTGGATTGAAGTGGGGATTCATCAGAATCGCTTTGAGTTTCACTGCCTGAAGACCGACTCACTTCGTCGTCACTGCTGGTGAGAGGCTCCTCAACTCCACTGCTCATCTCGTACCCTGGGCTACTGAAAAACACCATTATGAGGCTAGGAGAAGACACGTCTACACCGTAGCACAGGTAGCGCTTGGGTCTGATGCTTATATAAGACACGCCTACAACGTTGCTTGGGTAACACTCTGGCGTCATGCTTACATAAGACACGCCCACTCTGTTGTCCAGGTAGCACTCGGGCCTAATGCTTACATAGCACACGCCTACACCGTTGCCGGGGTAACGCTATGGCGTAATGCTTACGTAGGACATGCCCACACCTTTGCCCGGGTAACACTCTGGCCTAATGCTTATGTAAGATACGCCTACTCTGTTGTCCAGGTAACGTTTTGGCCTGATGCTTACGCAAGACACACCCACTCCGTTGTCCAGATAGCACTCGGGCCTAATGCTTACATAGCACATGCCCACTCTGTTGTCAGGGTAACACTCGGGCCTAATGCTTACGTAGGACACGCCTACACCGTTGCCCGGGTAACGCTCAGGCCTAATGCTTATGTAGGACATGCCTACACCATTGCCCGGGTAATGCTCTGGCCTAATGCTTATGTAAGATACGCCTACTCTGTTGTCCAGGTAACGCCTTGGCCTGATGCTTACGCAAGACAGGCCCACTCTGTTGTCCAGGTAGCACTCAGGCCTAATGCTTACATAGCACACGCCTACACTGTTGTCAGGGTAACACTCGGGCCTAATGCTTATGTAGGTCACGCCTACACCATTACCCGGGTAATGCCCTGGCCTAATGCTTATGTAGGACATGCCTACACCATTGCCTGGGTAACGCTCAGGCCTATTGCTTAAGTAGGACATACCCACACCATTGCCCGGGTAACGCTCGGGCCTAATGCTTATGTAAGATCGCCTACTCTGTTGTCCAGGTAACGCCTTGGCCTGATGCTTACGCAAGACAGGCCCACTCTGTTGTCCAGGTAGCACTCAGGCCTAATGCTTACATAGCACACGCCTACACCGTTGCCGGGGTAACACTATGGCCTAATGCTTATGTAGGTCACGCCTACACCATTACCCGGGTAATGCCCTGTCCTAATGCTTACATAAGACACGCCCACTGTTGTCAGGGTAACACTCGGGCCTAATGCTTACGTAGGTCACGCCTACACCATTACCCGGGTAATGCCCTGGTCTAATGCTTATGTAGGACATGCCTACACCATTGCCTGGGTAACGCTCAGGCCTATTGCTTAAGTAGGACATACCCACACCATTGCCCGGGTAACGCTCTGGCCTAATGCTTATGTAAGATACGCCTACTCCGTCATCCAGGTAACGCTTTGGCCTGATGCTTACGCAAGACACATCTACACCGTTGCTAAGGTAACACCCAGGCCTAACACTTACGTAAGACACACCTACTCTGTTGTCTGGGTAACACTCAGTATTAACACCGTTAGCACTTTTACAACCTGAGTAATCCTCGGCCCCAACGCCTACACGAGACGTAACTATAGAGTTGCCCGAGTGACACTCAGGATTAACGCTAAAGAGGTTAAGAGGCACAGGCGCCATAACTTTCCGTTACTTCTACACTACGGGCATCGAGGGGAGCCCACCCCAGTCCTCAAAGTCTCATAATACAATAATACTGTAAGTGTGCTAATGGACAGGATGGGACAAAGTTTTGGGAAGTCAAGGGGCGCTACAGGCACCAATTGGGAGGGCCCATGAAGTCTAAGAATACTGAAAGTGCACTAATGGACAGCAAGGGGGCGCCATTTTGGTAAGTCAAGGAGCGTACGTGGCACAGACATCAAGGGGGAAGGGTCTCAAAGTCTAATAATTCTGGAAGTACACTCTGGACACCGGGGGGCATCATTTAGGTAACTCAAGGGGCATGCGCTCCCAGACTTTTCTGCCTCCCCCCTTTCTGTCTACTCTATAGACACTGAGGGGTGCTATTGTGGTAATTAAAGAGAAGCAGAAAACACCATCTAGGGCTCCATAGTGGCTTCAATCAGCAACGGATGCATGGGGTCCTTGGTTAAAGATTAATTTTTAAGGAGTCTAAGAAAAAAAGAAGTTATATGGGGTCGCTATGGGAGAAGACGACCGATGCTATGGTCAGATGGCTGGGGAGGACAACAAAAAGAAAGAAAGAAATAAACAATCAAAATCTGCAGGGGTCCCAAGGGTAACTATTCTGACCTGCTCCTATTCTCCCAAACATAAATGTGTTTAATTAGTTGACATTTTTTTTTCCAGCTTTGTTCCTGAAGATTTGTTGCAGTGGGGTCTCCTCAACAGACGCTTTCATTCCGACATCCGAACCTCAAGTAAAGATGCAGGAAGCCCCTACAATTTGTGGAGAACAAGCAATGTGTCCACACTGTGGTTGAAAGACAGCACAGAGAAAAGTTTAGGAATGGTGAAAAAAATTTGACCTCGAGATTTTGATGAATTGTGACGTTTTAGACCTTCCGGAGTCCGAAAATACCATTTTTTTTTTTTTAAATGTCCTGATACCCCCCCATCCCAAATTTTGTTTTTCTAGTCATTTATTATAGAAGTTCAACTGATTGTATGAAAAAAAAAAAAAAGACCAGTTAGGGGTGTTGGGTTTTACTGGTACCCACTCTCTTCACATACAGTACCAGGACAACAGGGCCACTAATAGATAAGCTAAGAGAACACTTGGAGCTACACAGCCTTTGACGGACCCCCATACCCGAAAAAAGATGAAGTGGACCACCCTCTCTTCCAAATGCCAATTCTTTAATGGCACCTTACTGGGTCATGTGGCTCCACTGCTTGTCCTCTTTCATTCTGCGATGGCTTCCTCTGTATGTGAAGTAGGATATTTGGGCTTTTAAAAGGTTCCCAATATGTGGGCAAACTAGAAGTCTCTCCATTATGGCAGGCAGGATACAAACGGGTCAAGAAAACCCAAGCTGTGCCCGTGTGGTTGTATGCAGTTGAGAGGGCGTAAAAAAAAAAAAAAAAAAAAAATTGGAAGCCCACCGAGATTTCACAAATGTCTTACCATCACCTGCTTTACGGATCTAAAAGTGCAAAAGCTCTTTCCGAAACCTTCTTATGAATGGCACCACTCTGAGGAACCATTTTGGAACTTCTATTTTTAAAAGGAATACCCTGCTTAGCCCCCCCACCCCGCCGAAAAAAAAGACAAAAATAGTCCGGCACGATCAGCTGTTTGTGCCCCCCTTTAGACGACATGAGCACAGGATCCTCACCAACACTTCAAAATACACCCAGACAAAGCGTGATCTGCCCCAGTGCCACAAAGCGCTAGAATGGCACAGCATATACTTCAAGGGACATTGGGACACAAACGAATAGAAGAGTGGCAGATAAATATCACCCAGTGTAATCACCTCCCCCAACACGGACCAGCAGAAATGCACCAAGCTTAACGTAGGCACACAACATGGCAGCATCACAAGTCGGTGTAAGAGCAGATAGACATTTGGACTCGACCCAGTCAGACAGCGCAGTGACAGGGGAGGAGCGCAGGATTGTCACCAACACGCACACGAGCACATGACCAGGGGGTGGGCTCCTTTAAATGCACCTTACAAAAGGTGTGACCTGCCCTAATGCCAGAAAGCACTACAACTAAGATCACCCAGGGCAAGACTAACACGGACCAGCGCGATGGCAGTAAAGTCAACGTGTCCATACAACATGGCAGCGTCACCAGCCAGCGCATGAGCAGAGTGACATATGGAAACCCAGCACAGTGATAAGGGACGAGTGAAGGACTGTCACCAACAGGTCCACTCACAAAAGGGACCACGGCATGCATCTGATGCTGGGTGTTACCTGTCCAAAACGCGCCAGTGTCACAAAGCTGTGACATGGCAGTATACTGCAGGTACTTCTAGTGAAGCTGGCTTGGAAAGCACTTTTAAAAAGTAGTGGGGAAATATAAGCACCCTGTACGACACCAGACACAGACCAGTAGAGTGGCACTAAACTAAACATGTGCCTACAACATGGTGTCACCAGCCAACATAGGCATGAGCACAGAATTGTGCATGTGCAGAGGACCACTCCTTCAGATGTACCCGGTGTGGACGACAGGGGGCACTCTAGCCCCCAAATACCCAACACAGACAAGTATAAAAGCACACAAGAGTTTATTCTCTGTAAGCGTTTCCCACATCGCCAAGCACAAGTACAGCAACAAAGCACAGCAATTCACTGTCTTTCTCTCTTCTCATCTTCATCACTACCCTCCTCCTCCTCTACCTGGCAAGCCATGTCCTCCACTTTCTGACACTCCAAGGGGAGACAGGCAGCTTCTTTAATGTGGCACTAGGGAATACTTCTGATTCCCCAAAGGACTGGCTCAGGAGCACTGCTGGGTGAAGCGGGAGCCTGACAAAGTAGGGTTCCCCAATTCCTGCAGCACCCATGGGGCCCAACAGGACAGAGCTGGCAAATTCCAAGTTCCATGATGCCTGGTGGGAATCTGGGGCACCATTGCAACCCAGGGGGTGCTGCCCACCTAGCAGTTTGGGGGAGCTAGTGCCCTGCAGATGCTGTCTTTCCTGCATCCTTTCACTTCATGCACATTCAGGCCGGGTAAGGATGCCCGCTGTCTCTCACACTGGAAAAAAAAAAAAAAAAAGTGTCCTCTGCCCTAATGCTACAAGCACCCGAACTGCAGTAATGCATAATACACTTATCATCATGCTGGGTTCCAAACCAGTATAAGAGGTAGTGGATAAATGTGTGCACCCTATATGGCGCCGACATGGACCAGTGCAGTGGCACTAAACGGGGTGTGCACACACAGCATGGCAACATCACCAGCCAGCATACGGGCAGAGTGATAATACGCAACCGGCACAGTCAATGGGATGAGCGCAGGATAATCACTAACATGCACAAAAGGACCAAGACCTTTTACCAGTGCCACAGACAGGTGTTATCTGTACCCAACGTGCCATTTAGAGGGAGACGATTGTCACTTCACCAGTGACACAAACCAGTACACCTGCAGTAAGGTGCATCACTTAACTCAGGTTGAGTTAGAAACCAGTATAAGTGCACAAATATATACACATCCAGTGCAACACTGGCACAGAGCAGTAAAGTGGCATTACATTCAATATACTCACCCAGCATGGCAGTATCAGAGCAGAGGGACATATGGACCCAACTCAGTCACAGGGGACGAACTTGGGACTGTCACCAATAAATCCACTCACAAAATGGACCATGGCATGCAACCTGCACCCAGGACAAGTGCCATCTGCCCAAATGCACCAGTGCCACAAACCAGTACACCTATGGCAATACAATACATACGGTGCATACCTCTAGCAAAGGTGGGTTACAAACCAGTACTAAAATGCATCCACTGAAACACTTACACGGACCACTAGAACGAAACAGAGGTTAAGGTGTTCCCCTCAGCATGGCAGCATCACAAGAATGGAGTGGCATATGGACCCAGCTCAGTTACAGTTACCAGGCATGATCACAGGATTGTCACGCACACAAGGACCGGGGCATGTGCCGTTTTACCTGCCCCTGCCATTTCAAAAGCACAGCTGCAGAAGGACAAATGCTGGCTGGTGCAGACACAGAGACATGCCAAGAACCAGCAGATGCACCCCAACCAATACCAGTATGCACCACCATTGGTGAAATAAACCTTATCAGACAGCCTGAGTGCTGATCTTTTCTGAGAGAAGTTGGGTAGCCACGTGCGTTTAACAACAGCCATTCAGTAAAGTTAGCCTGCAGATCTCGACCAGTACGTCTGCATCAACTCAATCCAGTAGGCCTACACGTGCAGGACTTTACTGACTGTGGAGAAGAATGAGCACCAGTACAGGTGTGGAGGACCAGTATGGAGCATTGCTGCAGCTGTGTTTCAAACCAGTATAAGACTGGTCTCGATTGCACTGGTTTATCAGAGACCCCTGCAAATGCAGCACCCCCTAGATAACCAGTGCCACGGACAAGCAAAGGAGTTTCACAGTCAACGTGCAGAAGACAGGTGGGCTCCAGCAGTATGGATGCAGGGTGCTCATACGTGTGCCCACAACGGCAAACTTACAAGCGAGTATGGCACCAAAGGACCAGTTACGGGGGCACACCGGTGGCACTAAGCAGCTCACGTGCTGCAGAGAGATGCAAGTTCAGTAAGTCACTGCAATCCCAACAGAATCAGATCAATAGCCACTGAGCCGAACGCGGGATGAGAACTCCTTACCGGGACTGCCTTCCATCGTGTCCACGGTGATCGACCGAATGTGACCAGGTACCCGTCTCTTCGTGCCTTCTCCGGGGATGAGGAGCTCTGTCACGGTTTCCCAAGTAGAGTGGCTAACCCAGCGCTCAGAAGCCGCAGGTTGACGTCGGACGGCGAGCTCTCATCGTTTACTCTTCTTCGTAGCTCGCTGGTTTCCGCTCTTTCGCCTGCACGCTTTAAACTGACTGAAGCTCGACAGCCCCATCAACCCTCTTATGTTTTTGTTTGTACGGCGCGGGGATGTGGGAGGGACTTTTACGCTTTGTTTTTCGGCCTCTCGCGCCGCCTCATTGGCCGCCGGTGGGGCACAAGCCACAGCTTTGGCACGCGCTGAGCGCACGTGAGCGCGCTCGTGAACCTGGCCTACTGACACACATTTTATGCACGCGGAGAGAGGGCGGAGCGCAGCGTGACGAGAGGCGGGATCGAGCCCGCCTAGTAGCAGCTGCTCACTCACTCACTCAAGCTCGGCTTAGTTAAATCCCGCACGTGTCTGAGGGTGACACCCGCATTGCTCTCTCAAAGACTTTAAAGGATACTTCGATTACCGTGACAACACAGCCTTTCAGATTCTCCGCACCCTTTGTATCCATACATATATCGGATGACGGTCTCTTTGTGTACCTGTAAAGCACCATACGTGCTGGCATACCGTTACAGGTGTTTTGTAAAATTAAGGCTAATCGATCTGATGGACTTACGTAGAAATGCGACACTGGAATAATGGAGGGGCTTCTGTGTGTTACTGATGCCTAAAGCTAATACAGGAACAGGAGCCACTCGCATTGTGAACAATGCAACGATAAAGTTAATCAGGGGCGGACTGGCCATTAGGGCATTTGGGCAATGCCCGGTGGGCCGCGGACTCTGGTCTGGTCATGAAATAAATTTTATGTACTGGTTACTGTTTGACATTAAAATTAATTTTCTAAACTACTAAACATTATCTGTTCGGTACTGCAGTTATTTTTTTTCTCCAGCCGTCTGTAGTTTTTTTTCTGTCCTCCCTGGCCATCGGACCTTACTTTTATTCTATGTTAATTAGTGTTCCCTTATTTTAACTCTTATTTATTTGGTCTTTTTTGTCTTTCTTCATCATGTAAAGCACTTTGAGCTGCATTATTTGTATGAAAACGTGCTATATAAATAAATGTTGTTGTATAGTCCTATATACCATATTACGTCATCAAGTTGTTTTAGCTGTCAGTACACAACGTTGCAGCGAAAGATTTGGGCCAAACTGCCTTTTGCCGATTTCTGTTTCGATACCGCTACATTTCGGTTAGCATATACACTGAAAAAGGTTTAACCTCCATTCAACTTAAAATAATTAAGGTAATGATTCACACTTAATATTTTTCAGTCTGAACCAATATAATGCTTTTTATCTTATGGAACCCACAATTTTTAAGTTGAGGCAAATCATTTCGAGTGATTGGGTGTAACGCACTTGTTTTATACTGAAGTAAATCTATTTTTGAAGTTGTTACAATTTAAAATGGTTTATTGGTCGTATCCTGTTTTTATGCTATTAGAAATATTATGAACATAACACATTCCAATGCTGTACTTTTTACATTTATTTAAAAATCTAGTGCAAATACACAAGCATTTTGCAGTGTAAATCTTAATTATACAACAAAAATTATTAACGTTTCTACAGCTTTCTTGATGTTTTTTATTACGAGTTCTTATACTTAAAATTAACAATTGAGAAACAGGGTTACTTACCAGAAATCCTCTTTTATAAAAATCTGGTGCTGAAGATAACCAGACCTGCATAGCCACGTCCACTCCACTCGGGAAAGTCGTCTTCTTTATTGGCAGTTGGAAAGCCAACACGCTGGAAAGTTCGACTGGAAGAAAATACAAACAGCCCCTCAAACACAGCACACGAACAACCGAAAATATTAAGTTAACTGAAATAGGATTTTTGTGTTAATTCCCTCCACCGTAACTTACTTTGGTACAAACACATTTTATTTTACTTTGATTGAGATCTGAAACCAAATATTTCAAGCTACAACACTAAATGACTAATCTGAAGTTGCTTGAAAGAGAAAATATATGTTGAATGAACAACATCAGTGTTATACTTTTTTTCAGTGATATTGCAATTTATTTTATCTTATATCTAGTATTTAAATTCTTTAGTACTAATAATTAGTTTAGATTATGTATTATGCATTTTATTGTTCTCTGGTCGTCGGTGTGGCTTTTAGCTCCGATTATTAGTATGATGAAATAAAGTTATAAAGCACAGGATAGGAATTTTTCATATTAGGATGGAACATTTGTAGTTTATCATTAAGTTAATGGAACATTTCAATCAGGTGAGCTTTTCATTCTTCTTCTCTTCTTCTTCTTCTTTTGGCTGTTCCCGTTAGGAGTTGCCACAGCCAATCATCTTCCATATCTTCCTGTCCTCATCATCTTGCTCTGTCACCCCAACCACCTGCATGTCCTCTCTCACCACAATCATAAACCTCCTCTTAGGTCTTCCTCTTTTCCTCTTCCCTGGCAGCTCTATCCTTTGCACCCTTCTCCCAGTATACCCCTCATCTCTCCTCTGCACAGGTCCAAACCAACATAATCTCGCCTCTCTGACTTTGTCTCCCACCTGAGCTGACCCTCTAATGTCCTCATTTCTAATCCTGTCCATCCTCGTCACACCCTATGCCAATCTCAACATCTTTAACTCTGCCACCTCCAGCTCTGTCTCCTGTGCCACCATCTCCAGCTCATATAACATAGCTGGTCTCACTACTGTCCTGTAGACCTTCCCTTTCACTCTTGCTGATACCCATCTGTCAAAAATCACTCCTGACACTCTTCTCCACCCACTCCACCCTGCCTGCACTCTCTTCTTCATTTCTCTTCCACAATCCCCATTACTCTGTACTGTTGATCCCAAGTATTTCAACTCCTCCATCTTCACCAACTCTACTCCCCTCATCCTCACCATTCCACTGACCTCCCTCTCATTCACACCTTTGTATTCTGTCTTGGTGGTCCTACTGACCTTCATTCCTCTCCTCTCTAGAGCAGATCTCCACCTCTCCAGGGTCTCCTCAACCTGCTCCCTACTATCGCTACAGATCACAATGTCATCAAAAAACATCACAGTCCACGGGGACTCCTGTCTAATCTCGTCTGTCAGCCTGTCCTTCACCATTGCAAATAAGAAAGGGCTCAGAGCCGATCCCTGATGTAATCCCACCTCCGTCACTCCTACCGCAGACCTCACCACGGTCACACTTCCCTCGTTCATATCCTGTGCCACTCTTACGTACTTCTCTGCCACTCCCGACTTCATACAATACCACAGCTCCTCTCAGTCACCCTGTCAAATGCTTTCTTCAGGTCCACAAAGACGCAATGCAACTCCTTCTGGTCTTCTCTCTACTTCTCCATCAACACCCTCAGAGCAAACATCACATCTATGGTGCTCTTTCCTGGCATGAAACCATCCTGCTGCTCACTAATCATCACCTCACTTCTTAACTGAACTTCCACTACTCTTTCCCATAACTTCATGCTGTGGCTCATTAATTTTATTCCCCTGTAGTTACTGCAGTCCTGCACATCCCCCTTATTCTTAAATATCGGCACCAGTACATTTCTTCTCCACTCCTCAGCCATCCTCTGACTTTCCAAGATTCCATTAAACAATCTGGTTAAAAACTCCACTGCCATCTCTCCTAAACACCTCCATGGTTCCACAAGTATGTCATCTGGACCAACGGCCTTTCCATTCTTCATCCTCTTCATCACTGTCCTTACTTCCTCCTTGCTAATCCATTGCACTTCCTGATTCACTATCGCCACATCATCCAAACTCTTCTCTTCTCTCGTTCTCTTCATTCATCTGCCTCTCAAAGTCCTCTTTCCATCTGCTCAACACACACTCCTCACTTGTGAGTACGTTTTCATCTTTATCCTTTATCACCCTAACCTGCCGCTCATCTTTCCCAGCTCGATCCCTCTGTCTCACCCACTGGTCCTTTTCTCCCTCCTTGGTGTCCAACCTCTCATGCAATTCATGATCCCCTTTTTCTTTAGCCTTTGCCACCTCTCTCTTCACCTTGTGCCTTATCTCCTTGTACTCTTGTCTACTTTCTGCATCTCTCTGACTATCCCACTTCTTCTTCACCATCCTCTTCCTCTGTATACTCTCCTGTACTTTCCCATTCCACCACCAGTTTTCTTTTTCCTCCTTCCTCTTTCCAGATGTCACACCAAGCACCCTTCTTGCTGTCACCCTTACTACATCTGCTGTAGTTTCCCAGCTGTCTGGTGACTCTTCACTGCCACCCAGTGCCAGTCTCACCTTCTCCCTAAACTCAACCTTGCCGTCTAGGAAAAATATCTGGGGCAAAGTGTGAGGAGCGAAATGTGGGGGACAACTTTTCCGGATTCCAAACAGATCTGTCCCAAGCATTTCATTACAGACCTCCGCTTTGGTTTCAGCAACATCTGCCAAAACATGCAATTATTGCAGAGTCGTCTCTGTAGACATGAGTTCAACACAGAACTGTTGCAAACATTTGATTACAGACCTTCCACCTCGGCGAGCTGAGCCCATTGTTCCCCAACCTGGAGCTCTAGTGCCCATAGTTCAGCTGTCATGGCCAGAAGTACCGCCACCATGTCTTGTCCCTCCGTCATCCTAGTAACAAATCCTGCCGACTACGCCACTGTAATAGATGAAGATGACAATAATAAGGATTTAGGGTGCCGGCCTGGTCATCCTGTATAGCTGGTTTCAGTTAAATCTGCCAACACATGCAATGTAGAGTCATCTCGGAAGATGTGAGTTCAACTGTTCTAAGATGGCAGAACTTTCCGTTTTGGACCCTTCTGACAGGAAGAGGTGGGTCCAGGTGGATGTGATGTCAGAGGTGTTCTACCATTAGTCAACCAATCTGCAGAGGGAGGAAGAGAGAGAAAGGCATTAGGACACAGCGCATACTCTTGGATTGGTGGTACAATTGCAGCCACTAGAGCCCTTCAGCTGTCCCCTATGCACACCAGTGTGTCACACCTTAATCTGTAGGCACTGTTTGCACAAAGATCTCTTGTTTTGCTTGCTCAAATATGTTGGAAGAAAAAGCAGCAATTTCCATAGGGGCGTACTTACTTCTGCAATGCTGAACCTGAGCTGAAACGTGTTGAAGCAGGAATTGGAATGAAGCAGGGAGTTGGCTTAGGGAGTAAACTTACCTCCACTTAGCTAGCGAACGAGAAAATTACTTCACGGATTTAGATGAGGTTTCTTCTATAATTTGTTTGAACATTCCGGTTGATTTTTGCAAGTTCTCCCATCGCGCTATGAACCACAGTTCACTTGCTTATCACGATATGCTCTCACTAATCCTAGACTTCCGGTCATGCCTCTGACATCACTTACAGATCTGACGTTTAAAGCCGCCATTTTGTTTTGCCATATTCAGTTCTGTTATGGATTCTGTCTTGAAAACACAGCTCAATATCTCTTTAACAGCCAGGATACAATATACGGGTGGCTGCCCCAAACCTTTGCAATGTCTCGGTATCGTTCTTATGACAATATATATATATATATATATATATATATATATATACATATGCATATATAAACCAATAACAGAAGACACATCCATTCTATCGTTTGGTTTTGAACTAAGAGATCTCCATAGTTTATAAGTTAAATAAATGCTGAATACACAGGCCTCTGAACTACCAATTCCACGGGTTTGAGAGCAGGAACTTAAATGAATTGAAATCGATATGACGGACACGGCGCAATAGGGGCGTCAGTACACCGGCAAAATGTGAGGGGTGCCTCTTGGAAAGAAGAGTCAAAGAGATGCCGCTGACAGGGGTGTTAGCTTATGGACCTCAGCATGTCTCAGGTAGCTGAATTGGTCTGAGGCTTCAGACTGTCTTGCCTGCAGCTGCACAGTCTTGAAACAAAGTCCCAACATGGCAATCCACATCACCAGACACCAAGCACGAAGGTCAAAATTCCAAAAATATACTAAGGTACCAACACAGCAAAAGCACAATTTAATCACCGAACTGTGAATGACCCTCTGGATTTATAGGGCAGGCGTCTTCGTCTTGGGGGACAATCCATAAAACACTTGTAGCATAACAAAGGCATCTTCTTTATGTAAATCAAACCAAAAATAAAGAATTAGGCACATAAACAACATAAATCGAACCATCACAGATGAACAAATGAGACATAAAGCATGAGTGTGGACCCCAGCCAGAACCCTGCCTGAGACATGACACTCTCGCTCTCTCCCAAGCTCTCGCTCTCTCACTTCCTCTTTTACTTGCTCCCTTTTCTGCTCTCTCTCTCTCTCTGTCTGCCTTTGCTACACCCCACTCTTTCTCTCTCTCACACTTTTGCTCTGCCCCTCTCTCTCTCTCACTACCTTTTCTGCTCTCTCTTTCTCTCTCTGACTTTTGCTCCACCCCACTCTCCCTCTCTTTCTCCCGCTCGCCCTCTCTCTTATGCCCCGCCCCCAGTATTATACAGGGTGTCCTTAAAGTTTGTGTGCAATTTAAAATTGTTGTAACTTTGTAAGTATACAGTATGTGATAGAAAGAATCTGTAAAAAGGATTAGAAAGAAGAAACACTTACATTTTTTATTGTTCTTGTTAATTTTCAACAGGTCCAGCCTCATTACTAATACAAAGGGTAATACGATTCTGTAGTTCTCGGAAAACATTTTCAAACTGATTTTTCAGTAATACCAGCAATCACATTGGTTATCCTCGCTTGCAAGTCTTCTAAAGATCGAGGTTTGGTTGAATAAATGTTCGTTTTCAACATATCCAATGGAGCCAAATCTGGTAAACTTGGAGGCCAAGAAAATGGTCCACCTCTTCCAATCCATCTGTTAGGGAATTTCTCCTGTAGAAACTGTCTAAAATGCAAAGCAAAGTGACAAGTAGGGCCATCTTGTTGAAACTCTACATTCTCTAGCAGTCCTAATTGTTCAAGTTGACGAATAAAGTCATTTTGCAGCATTTCTAAATAGCTGTCACCATTAACAACACGCCCTTCAGAAAAGATTGGCCCGATGCCTCGATTTTGTTTCCTCCAAAACACACCACACGTTATCTTTGGGAGAATCTCTTTCATGTTCAGCAGACTCCTGTGGATTTTCAGTTCCCCAAATACGGCAAAAATAAAACTTCTAAAGACCAAAAAAATAAAAAACTAGATACATCAAGCTTTCTAATCCTTTTTACAGATTCTTTCTGTCACATATACTTAAAAGTTACAACTCTTTGAAATTGCACACGGACATTCTGGACACCCTGTATAAAGAGATGTGTCGCTAACACCCTGTCACCTACGCAGGTATTCAAGTGCACCTTGCAGAGTCACCAAGGCAGGGCAGTGTGTTTGAAGGTGTAGCTGGATGCTGGTTATGCATAGTGAGAAAAGCGCAATATAAATGCAGAGTATTATTATTATTATTATTATTATAGGATAGCCAGATTAGAAAATTAGAAATATGGGACACTCTTAAAATCTCTCTCTATATTATTATATATTGTGATATAAAGTCCCCGGCCGGGACACGTTTTTGAGGAGAGGACAGGGTGAGTGGACATATCACCAGCAGTACCTCCCACAGGACATGAGAGGGCAGCCCCCCTGGTTTACATCGGGGCCATGGGGCTAGAGCTTCAAAGCTCAACCCTGCGCGGGCCCTTGGCCACCACCACCAGGGGGCGCCTGGACAGTTCCGGAGGCCGTGGTCTACAGCACTTCTGCCATACTCGGAAGTGCTACCGGAACTTGATCAAGGAGCACCTGGAACACTTCCAGGCACGGTATGAAAGAGGCCGCCTCACTCCAGCAAGGAGGCCACAGTCGAGAGGAAGAAGACAGGGCTTGTGGGAGAGGAGTAGAGGTGGTCAGAGAATAGAAGGAAGGAAGGACGGAGCTTCATTGAGGTTTGGACAATAAACATGTGTGTCCTGGACATTGTTGGTCTGTGTGTCTGTCTGTAGTTGGGCTAATCTTCTACAATATATACATTTACACATGCCCCCTACACACCCAGACCAATATATTATATAAAAGTAGAGACATAAGTTAAAAACATAAAGCAAGGTACTCAAATGGGGCACTTGGTGCCACGGCCCACCTGCCAAGTTGTTTTGCCTGCCCAAGGTAAAGTCATCCCTGATGGAGGATCGCAGGAATCGAGGGAAAGAACAGCAACAACAACATTTATTTATATAGCACATTTTCATACAAAAAAATGTAGCTCAAAGTGCTTTACAAAATGAAGAATAGAAAAATAAAGTAGATAGATAGATAGATAGATAGATAGATAGATAGATAGATAGATAGATAGATAGATAGATAGGAAAGGCGCTATATAATGATAGATAGATAGATAAATAGATAGATAGATAGATAGATAGATAGATAGATAGATAGATAGATAGATAGATAGATAGATAGATAGATAGCAGTATACTGATACAAAAAACAATATTAAATTAAATAGTAATAAAAATGCATGTAAAAGCAGACAATAACTTTGTATAATGTTAACGTTTATCCTACCGGGTGGAATTGAAGAGTCGCATAGTGTGGGGTCTCCTCAGTCTGCCAGTGGAGCAGGATGGTGACAGCAGTCTGTCTCTGAAGCTGCTCCTCTCTCTGTAGATGATCCTGTTCAGTTGATTCTCCATGATTGACAGGAGTCTGCTCAGCGCCCGTCGCTCTGCCACAGATGTCAGACTGTCCAGCTCTGTGCCTACAATAGAGCCTGCCTTCCTCACCAGTTTGTCCAGCCGTGAGGTGTCCTTCTTCTTTATGCTGCCTCCCCAGCACACCACCGTGTAGAAGAGGGCGCTCGCCACAACCGTCTGATAGAACATCTGCAGCATCTTATTGCAGATGTTGAAGGACGCCAGCCTTCTAATGAAGTATAGTCGGCTCTGTCCTCTCTTGTACAGATCATCAGTGTTGGCAGTCCAGTCCAATTTATCATCAGCTGCACTCCCAGGTATTTATAGGTCTGCTCCCTCTGCACAGTCACCTCTGATGCTCACGGGGTCCATGAGGGGCCTGCGCCTCCTAAAATCCACCACCAGCTCATTGGTTTTGCTGGTGTTCAGTTGTAGGTGGTTTGAGTCGCACCATTTAACAAAGTCCTTGATTAGGTTCCTATACTCCTCCTCCTGCCCACTCCTGATGCAGCCCACCATAGCAGTGTCGTCAGTGAACTTTTGCACGTGGCAGGACTCCGAGTTGTATTGGAAGTCTGATGCATGTTGGTTGAACAGGACCAGAGAAAGTCCAGTCCCCTGTGGCGCTCCTGTGCTGCTGACCACAATGTCAGACCTGCATTTCCTGAGATGCACATATTGAGGTCTGTCTGTAAGATAGTCCATGATCCATGGCACCAGGTGTGAGTCTACTCCCATCTCAGTCAGTTTGTCCCTAAGGAGCCGAGGTTGGATGGTGTTGAAGGTGCTAGAGAAGTCCAGAAACATAATTCTTACAGCACCACTGCCTCTGTCCAAGTGGGTGTAGCATACAGATGATTGCATCCTCCACTTCCACCTTCTCCTGGTATGTGAACTGCAGAGGGTCGAGGGCGTGGCGGACCTGTGGCCTCAGGTGGTGAAGCAGCAGCCCCTCCATGGTCTTCATCACATGTGACGTCAGAGCGACAGGCCGGAAGTCGTTCAGCTCACTAGGACGTGATACCTGTGGGACTGGGGTGATACAAGATGTTTTCCAAAGCCTCGAGACTCTCCCCTGTTCCAGGCTCAGGTTGAAGATGCGCTGTAGAGGACTCCCCAGCTCCAGCACACAGGCCTTCAGCAGTTGTGGACACAGTAAGAAATATAAGTCAACATTAATTAACATCTAATAAGAGTAAGGTCCAATGGCCAGGGAGGACAGAAAAAACAAAAAACAACTCCAGACGGCTGGCGAAAAAAATAAAATCTGCAGGGGTTCCAGGCCACGGGACCACTCAGTCCCCTCTGGGCAATCCACCTAACATAAATGAAACAGTCCTCTTTGTATTTAGGGTTCTCACGGAAGGATTTGATGAGGATGGTCACGTAGACTTCTGGCCTTCAGTCCATCAATGTTGGAGCATCATGAAGCTTTGAGTAGGTGGTGGTGACGCAGGCACCAAAGAGGGGTCCTTTCGTCAGATTAGAGCTATTTCAGCTGTGGAATGGCCAAATGGGGGAGGCAGCCTGATGAATGAGGCCTCCAGGACTCTAAACAAGTCCAAATCATATCAGGTGATATCATCCATCCATCCATTATCCAACCCACTATATCCTAACTACAGGGTCACAGGGGTCCGCTGGAGCCAATCCCAGCCAACACAGGGCACAAGGCAGGAAACAAACCCCGGTCGGGGCGCCAGCCCACCGCAGTATGTGATATCATCTACTGTTAAATTCTACTGCATACTTCTAAAATTTTTATTTTTATGCTGTTTTGAGGATTTGTTCTGTTCTGTCTATTGTATTGTATTATATTGTATTGTATTGTATTGACCCCCCCTTCTTTTTGACACCCACTGCATGCCTACCCGGAAAGGGGTCTCTCTTTGAACTGCCTTTCCCGAGGTTTCTTCCATTTATTCCTTACTAGGGTTTTTCTTGTCTTCTTAGAGAGTCAAGGCTGGGGGCCTGTTAAAGTGCATTGCGGCACTTCTTGTGTGATTCTGGGTTACAAAATTGTATTGTATTGTATTTGCTTTTTAGAACTGCATATAACCTATCAGGCCAGGTTTCAGGGGGACTATGACCCCCTGCCACACATATACCCAGTCAAGTAGCCCACCCCCCTGTGATCAGGTAGAATATTACTTATTACATTTTTTCCCCCCTGCAGCGTATGTGTCTTATTGGACAGTGTAAGCATTTCGGAGGTTCTGTCAGACTGTTTCAGTATGTAATGTAATTTCGTCGTGCTGTAGATGTGAGCGTGGGTTTCACTACAGAGTCTCTGCATTTCAGTACTGAGAGGACGCACAGTTAAGACGGATTTACATCCCAAACGCCATAAAAACACTGCATACCGCGAGCTAAGGGTACAAGGATAAATGCATGGCACCAAAGCAACACAGGGCAGACCAGGGAAAGTGAGGGCAGAGGTTGGCTTGATGTGCACTGGCTGTATTTTAAGGGTCAAAAAACCGTCAGCTGAGCTGCCAGTCATGTACGGTTTGTCTCAGTAAAATGGATGCAGTCAACAAGCACAATTCTGTTGTTATTAATTCTAAACTGAACTTTTCAATACTGTTTCTATATTCTACTGTACGGTTATTTTGAATCCATCCAACCCACTATATCCTAACTGCAGGGTCACGGGGGTCTGCTGGAGCCAATCCCAGCCAACAGAGGGCGCAAGGCAGGAAACAAACCCCGGTCAGGGCGCCAGCCCACCGCAGTATGTGACATCATCTACTGTTAAATTCTACTGCGTACTTCTAAAATTTTTATTTTTTATGCTGTTTTGAGTATTTGTTCTGTTCTGTGTATTGTATTGTATTGTATTAACACCCCATTTTTTTTGACACCCACTGCATGCCCAACCTACCTGGAAAGGGGTCTCTCTCTGAACTGCCTTTCCCGACATTTCTTCCATTTTTTCCCTACAAGGGTTTTTTTTTTGGGAGTTGTTCCTTGTCTTCTCAGAGAGTCAAGAGGCGGGGCCTGTTAAAGCCAATTGAGGCACTTCCTGTGTGATTTTGGGCGATACAAAAAATAAATTGTATTGTATTGTATTGTGATGGGGTATGAGGAAAACAAAAGTAAAATCATTTGAAAATGATTTAATACAAGCTAAAAAAAATTCTGTAAAAGTGAAATCACTTGAAAATATTTATTTAATACAGACAACAGAGAAACAGTCTTATTATTTAATACAGGCAGTCCTCTCTTACAGTGGGCCGTGGCGAGTAGTAAGAACACCCTTTGTTGACAGTCACTGTTATGTTGCAATGCTGATCCAGAACTGCACAGCAGCGCGGCCAGAGAGCAAAACGGTGAGAGCGCCTGTCACTGCCCTCGGCCAACCAGAGCAACTGAACAAGCGGCAGACAGGCAGCAAACACTCGTCTCCTCGTCACTTTTCAGTTATTTTCATCAAGAGAATCTGAAAAAGTGATAAGAAATGATTACATAAACTGTAACTTTTGGATCGTTCAGGGCTCAGCTCAGTTTGGCCTAATAAGGTTGAGTCTGCGTTATTGTTTATTGCAAACGATTTTATTCAACATTCCCCTTTCATGTGTCTGAATTGCTAGAGTAGAATTCATTTCATTACAAGGCACAGTAGGCCTACATGTCATTAGATGTTTGAAGGGCATTATGCATCTTTCATATATGAGTAGTCTGCTGGACTGCTGGGGCTCATGTCAAGTCGGGACGCCTGGAGGAGAGAAGGACCGGGAGAGGAGCAGCAGTTACCTCCCCTGGAACACGAGAAGGTGGTGGGTTATCGGGGCCATGGGAACAGAGCTTGGAAGCTCAACCTTGTGGGGACACCTGAATGGTTCAGGAGCCAAGGTATGCAGCACCTCCGTATGCCGATGCAGGTTCGCTCCATGCTCCCATCCGACATCCGGAAACTCTTGAACACGACACCGTCGGTAATGTCACCGAGGTGAGCTGACATATGAGGACAATTCTTAAAGGAAGCCAGGGGATGATACAAAAAGTGCCAAGGTGCTTTTATTAAAACAAACAGTTGTGTCCAAACAAAGTGCAGTGTTCAGAAACTAAGTACATATATAAATCCCTCATGGACTCCATGATCATCATAGGTGACTGTGCAGAGAGTGCAGACCTATAAATACCTGGGAGTGCAGCTGATGATAAACTGGACTGGACTGCCAATACTGATGATCTGTACAAGAGAGGACAGAGCTGACTATACTTCATTAGAAGGCTGGCGTCCTTCAACATCTGCAATAAGATGCTACAGATGTTCTACCAGACAGTTGTGACGAGCGCCTTCTTCTACACGGTGGTGTGCAGCATAAAGAAGAAGGACGCCTCACGCCTGGACAAACTGGTGAGGAAGGCAGGCTCTATTGTAGGCACGGAGCTGGACAGTTTGACATCTGTGGCAGAGCGACGGGCGCTGAGCAGACTCCTGTCAGTCATGGAGGATCAACTGCATCCACTGAACAGGATCATCTCCAGACAGAGGAGCAGCTTCAGAGACAGACTGCTGTCACCGTCCTGCTCCACTGACAGATTGAGGAGACCCCACACTATGTGACTCTTCAATTCCACATGGGGGGTAAACGATAACATTATACAAAGTTATTGTCTGTTATACTTTCATTGTCATCACTCTGATATTTAATATTGTTTTTAATCAGTTTGCTGCTGCTGGAGTATGTGAATTTCCCCTTGGGATTAAAAAAGTATCTATCTATCTATCTATCTATCTATCTATCTATCTATCTATCTATCTATCTATCTATCTATCTATCTATCTATCTATCATATAGTGCCTTTCATTATCTATCTATCTATCTATTATATAGTGCCTTTCACATCTATCTATCTATCTATCTATCTATCTATCTATCTATCATATAGTGTCTTTCAGTTCAATCTATCTATCTATGTATCTATCTAAATCTATAAAATCCAAAGGAGTGAGAATAAAAATCAAGAAATAAATCTGTTAAAATCAGAAGTTAAAATGCAGTCTCTCCCATTACACTCTCAGCCCACCTCTGTCTCTCCTTCTCCCCGGCTCTCCCCGGCTTTATGGATTTAAAACCTGGCCCCTTTTCTTTTGAAGCCGTGGACCCAGTATGCCACACTCTGCCCCACCAGGAAGTGCTTCCGGGTGCCAATGCAGCACTTCCGCCACACTGCACGAAAGGTCATCAGGGTGCATTATAAAAGGGGCCGCCTCACTCCATTCAGGGAGCCGCTGTCGGGAGGTGGAGGACAGAGATTGCAGAACGGAGTGGAGTGGAGGAGGCAGAAGAGAAAAAAGAGAAAGAGAAACGAAAAGAGAGTGTAAAAGGGGGCTGTGCTGTAGAGGCAATGGGAGGAAATAAACATGTGGGGTCTGGACTTGTGTGTCTCTGAGCCTGTCTGTGTTCGTGTTAGGGGGCTGTACGGCCCCCGTTTTCCAGACCAGCATTGGTCTATATTAGACTGCCGCCATTGTTTTCCATTAAATTCAGGCAGTGATTGTGCTGGAGAGTAGGTGCCATTAATCCCTTCAAAAGGTGCCACCTCAGGAACACATTTGATTTTCAGGGAGATACCCACACTTCCTTACTGATGTTAAAAAGCTTTGCCAGCAGCTAAGATCCTTGGGCCATCCAAATCACACACTGCCAACTGGCAGCCCCTCTTTGCACAAGGCACTCCATCTCTGTTGTCAAACTTACAGTGAGGTCCATAAATATTTGGACAGAGAGAACTTTTTTCTAATTTTGTTTCTGTACATCACCACAATGAATGTTAAATGAAACAACTCAGATGCAGTTGAAGTGCAGACTTTCAGCTTTAATTCAGTGGGAGAACAAAACGATTGCATAAAAATGTGAGGCAACTAAAGCATTTCTTGAACACAATCCCTTCATCTCAGGGGCTCAAAAGTAATTGGACAAATTAAATAACTGGAAATCAAATGTTCATTTCTAATACTTGGTTGAAAACCCTTTGCTGGCAATGCCAGCCTGAAGTCTTGAACTCCTGGACATCTCCAGATGCTGGGTTTCCTCCTTTTTAATGCTCTGCCAGGCCTTTACTTTCAGTTGCTGTTTGTTTGTGGGCCTTTCTGTCCGAAGTTTAGTCTTCAACAAGTGAAATGCCTGCTCAGTTGGGTGAAGATCAGGTGACTGACTTGGCCATTCAAGAATTGTCCACTTCTTTGCTTTAATAAACTCCTGGGTTGCTTTGGCTGTATGTTTTGGGTCATTGTCCATCTGTATCATGAAACACAATTTGATGTCATTTTGCTGGATTTGAGCAGACAGGATGTCTCTGAACACCTCAGAATTCATTCGGCTGCTTCTGTCCTGTGTCACCTCATCAATAAACACGAGTGTCCCAGTGCCACTGGCAGCCATGCACGCCCAAGCCATCACACTGCCTGACTCCACCGTGTTTTACAGATGGTCTGCTCTGCTTCGGGTGATGAGCTGTTCCACACCTTCTCCATACTTTTTTCTTGCCATCATTCTAGTAGGTTGATCTTGGTCTCATCTCTCCTAAGAATGTTTTTCCAGAACTGTGCTGGCTTTTTTAGATGTTCTTTAGCAAAGTCCAATCTAGCCTTTCTATTCTTGAGGCTTATGAGTGGCTGGCACCTTGCAGTGCACTCTCTGGATTTACTTTCATGCAGTCTTCTCTTGATGGTAGACTTGGATATCGATCATGCCCCCTGGAGAGTCTCGTTCACTTGGTGGGCTGTTGTGAAGGGGTTTCTCTTCACCATGGAAACGATTCTGCGATCATCCACCACTGTTGTGTTCCATGGACGTCCAGGTCTTTTTGCGTTGCTGAGTTCACCAGTGCTTGCTTTCTTTCTCAGGAGGTACCAAACTGGAGATTTTGCCACTCGTAATATTGTAGCAATTTCTCTGATGGTTTTCTTCTGTTTTCGCAGCTTAAGGATGGCTTCTGTCACCTGCATGGAGAGCTCCTTTGACCGCATGTTGTCTGTTCACAGCAAAATCTTCACATGCGAGCAGCACACCTCAGATCAACTCCAGGCCTTTTATCTGTTAATTGATAAGACAGAACGACGGACTTGAACACACCTGCCATGAAATAGCCTTTGAGTCAATTGGCCAGTTACTTTTGAGCCCCTGAGATGAAGGGATTGTGTTCAAGAAATGCTTTAGTTGCCTCACATTTTTATGTAATCGTTTTGTTCAACCCACTGAATTAAAGCTGAAAGTCTGCACTTCAACTGCATCTGAGGTGTTTCATTTCAAATTCATTGTGGTGATGTACAGAAACAAAATTAGAAAAAAGTTCTCTCTGTCCAAATATTTATGGACCTCACTGTAACTCACATGACGTTCACTGCTGATGCTGTGGCACACGCTATGGAGGAACATCCATCCATCCTTTATCCAACCTGCTATATCCTAACTACAGGGTCACGGGGGTCTGCTTGAGCCAACCCCAGCACACACAGGGTGCAAGGTAGGGGAACAAATCCCAGGCAGGGTGCCAGCCCACCTCAGGACCTACACACACACACACACACACACCAAGCAGACATTAGGGACAATTTAGGACCGCCAATGCACCTAACCTGCATGTCTTTGGATGGTGGGAGGAAACACGGTGAGAACATGCAAACTCCACGCAGGGAGGACCCGGGAAGCGAACCCGGGTCTCCTTACTGTGAGGCAGCAGTGCTACCCACTGTGCCACCATGCTGCCCATTGAGGAACATTTTGGACAAAATTAAACAAACAAACACATAGATGTATTGTGAAATGTGACTAAAAATAAATAACATAATGATATGTGCACTGGTATTGCGGGTGGTCCGGTAAACCCTTTGATGTGACAGGGTCCTTTTCATCAGGGTTCCTCGACATGTGAACACGTTGCTTCAAGTTCCAGGCAAGGAAGTGACATTGGACGACTTTGTCACACATGGTCCTCTTTTCTGGGGTGGAGAGTGCTTACCGACTGTATACCACCCCCATCTAATGACATAGTGCCCACTTGTTCAGACCCTGGCAGGGGCACCCATAAGCCATATGTGTGGGACATTTATTGATTTAAATAGTTTCTGACTTCACAGAAGAGGCAGGTGGGTTTAAAATAAATACCATTTTTTTTAATTTTCGGGCTGGGGGGGTGGAAGTAGGGGTCACAAATTTTACGCTATGCCAGTGGATACGTGAGTGTGCATAATTACTTTCAAACATATTCCTTTAGTGTATTTATTTCATTTTTTCACGGTATACGCAACATGAAATGTGCCTCGCAATGAAAACTGTCATTTTCTACCCATCAAAGTTGAGAGGGCGGGCTCTAGCGAATGCTGCGTTCTGATTGGTGAATTGTCGGCAGAGTGCCCCAAAATCTTCAGCTACTAAGCAGCACATTTCAGAGCAGCCACTTCAGATGCAGACTGCTGACGACGGAGTCAGAACCTCTTGTGTTAAACATAAGGAGAGAAGTCATTTGAGAAACGAGAAGAGGCCATTCAGTCCATTGTTTGTTTGTTTGTTGGTTGGTTTAGTGTCACGCGTGTCACCGTCAGTGGATCATCCTCTGGGCTCTTCTGAGGGATGTACAGTTGTGGCCAATTAGTTTCGAGAATGACCCAAGTGTTGGTTTTCACAAAGTTTGCTGCTTCAGTGTTTTCAGATCATTCTGTCAGATGTTTGCCCAGAGGGGACTGGGCGGTCTCATGGTCTGGAATCCCTACAGATTTTATTTTTTCTCCAGCCGTCTGGAGTTTTTGTTTTTCTGTCCCCCCTGGCCATTGAACCTTACTCTTATTCGATGTTAATGTTGATTTATTTTTTATAATTATGTCTTTCATTTTTCTATTCTTTAATATGTAAAGCACTTTGAGCTACTGTTTGTATGAAAATGTGCTATAGAAATAAATGTTGTTGTTGTTGTTGTTGTTGTTCTCTGAGCAGGTCAGAAGTTTCAGACGCTTTTATTGACAATGACATGAAGTTTATACACAGAGTCCATATTGGCAGTGTTGGCCCTTCATTCTTTTTCAATTCGCCCTGGCAGGCTGGCAATAAACTTCTGGGCCAAATCCTGACTGATGGCAGCCCATTCTTGCAGAATGAGAATTGGTGGGTTTTTGTTTGTCCACCCGCCTCTTGAGGATTGACCACTAGCTCTCAATGGGACCCCAAATTTTGATGTTTTGTTCTCCGAGCCACTTAGTTCTCACTTTTACCTTCTGGCCCAGTGCTCTGTCATGCCGGATCGTTCATTGTTGGCTACCAAACTGTTCTTGGATGGCTGGTGTCAGAGGGGGACATTTTTGTACACTGGCTCGTTCCATTTCTCTCTCTTAGTGAAAGGAACATGCAAATATTACATTTAAAAGCCCTGGCAGATGAACGGGCTATAGGCACCCATTGTTTGGACTGAGGCGAGAAGTCCATCCATCCATCCATTTTCCAACCCTCTGAATCCGAACATAGGGTCACGGGGGTCTGCTGGAGCCAATCCCAGCCAACACAGGGCACAAGGCAGGAGCCAATCCTGGGCAGGGTTCCAACCCATCGCAGAGGCGAGAAGTTCAAAGTCAAATTTCCTGGGTTATCCCGTTACTGATTATTGTGATGGCTGCCTGCAGGATATCGGTATTTGCTGTCTTGCAAAAGAATCACCGCTTTGAAGTTTTATCTGCTTAAACATACAAACAATATAAGATTGGGATAAAAGACCTGCTCCTTCCTTGTATTTACCTGACTTGGAAATTACCAGGTCTGAGAATATTGCTTTCTAATCAGCTGTGTACTCATTGTAAGTTGGTAACAATACATTTTGTTAGCTTGTGTTTACATCATTTGTTAGGTGGAGTGGTGGCTCTGAGGTGAGGGATCTGCACTGACAATCAGAAGGTTGCTGGTTCGAATCCTGTAAATGCCAAAAGGGACTCTGCTCTGTTGGGCCCTTTGAGCAAGACCCGTAACCTGCAATTGCCGAGTGGCTTGTGTCACAAGCCATCTACTAAAGCAGATGGCCTGCTAGTAGTTTGGGACCGACTAGGACTGAGGGAGTAACAAGAGAGGCAGAAGTTCAAAACAGAACGCAATTTATTTATACCACGATAAAAAAAAAAAAATATTAAAGTTGTTGAAAGAACAAAAAAAAAAAATGATGGACAAAAATGTATGAATAATCCAGTAATAAGACACAATCAAATTATAAAGAAAAAAAAAAATAGAAATTGGGAAACACCAAGGCTCTTACCCTAATATAATCAATTCCCGTTCATGAAAAGTCCAGAGCAGCCTTAAAATAATACCAAAAACTAGACTCTGCTTCAGTCCAGGTCACCAGTACAACTCCTCCAAAAAAAAAATCTCAGGAGTCGTTTTTTTTTTTTGGTCCTCAGGAGCTTAACACACTCCTTTACAGCAACCAACAGCTCAGCCACTAGGCACCTCTTCGGCTGGCGTGCCTCGCACTACCTACTTTTTCTCCGTTTTCTTTTCTTCCCCTGTTCTTGCGGCCACAACAGTGTTTAAAGCCTTTTCCATTGCCAGGATCAGCTTACCTAATCATAGGAAGGAACCATTTAAGTCCTGCCGGGGGAAATCGTACACTGCTAGTACAAATCAAAAATAGCCGACAACATCATCTACATAATAAAACAATAAACAACAAAACATCACCGTATTTATACCTAACCTCGAGGTTACTAATAAACAAACTTAGAGATTACGATACATGTACACTACTAACGCAACTTGGACTCCCCCTATAGCTGTCGTTTGATCTTCCCAGGCACCTGTGACTGCATTTAGTAGTGATGGGAAGTTCGGATCATTTTACCGACTCAGACCTTTTGAGTCTTGTTCAGCAAAATGAACGAATAATTTTTCGAGTCATTTCGTTCAATTCTCTTTCCGGCTCCGACTGCATACTAGGTTAAGTTTATGGGGCTGTCACGTGATGAACGAACGACTCAAACCCGAAGACTCGAGAGATGAACTAATCAATTCTCTTTCCGGCTCAGACTGCATAGGATATGTTTTTGGGGCTGTCACGTGATGAACGAATTATTTGAAGCCGAAGACTCGAAACAAGTGAATCAATTCCAATACAAAAACTATAGGAAGTTGTGCAAGTGCGCATGCGCGACTGAACGAATCACTCCCACGAGACGACTCGTTGTTCCCGAGTCACATTAAAGATTCGTTCCCGTTCAAGAACGACCCATCACTAGCATTTAGCGTCTGTGCCCTTGTTAAATGAAAAAAAAAAACGATCGAAAAAATGGTATGTTACGCGCAACAATTGCAATCTAACCATATGGTAAAACATCCAGAAAACAAACTAAACAACCGGAGGGTAAGCCCAAAAATCCTAAATGAAAAAAAAAAAAAACTTTCTTCCCCCGTAGTAAACTTGCTGACATCTTGTTCACACTCAAAACTTTGATAGTCCTGCCCCATATCCATTCAATCCACCAGGTATCAGCATCACGGTGAGGCCATAGCGTCACAGTTTGAGTAGTGAGAAAAGCGCTATATAAATGCAAAGAATTATTATTATTAAACCCAGGAAATTTAGATGTCCCATTATTTAATCCGATTGTCCAGAACTGATAATGGCAGGGACTGAAGGAGATTTAAACTTCTGAGCAGGAGATGGCAGAGAAATGGGACGGTCCACTGAGAACGCTGCCAAGACACTCGGGCAGAGCACAGGGGCTCGTAGGCAGACGAGGGTACCTGGCTGGCACGACGTGAGGCACAAGGTACGGCAACACTTCCGGGTAAGGAAGAGGCAGCTCCACAAGGAGACGCCGGTTGTGGGCCCGGCGAGAGAGGGAAGCCGCATGAAAGGACCAAGCAAAGCTGGCAGACGAGAAATGAGGCGCGCCCAGATCACAGCAACACAAGGAGCCCAGAGTGGAAAAAAAAGGAACGACGAAAAGACGCTGACAGGGATTCAACGATTTGACACAACTTCTGTCCGGTGAACAGACTGCATCGGTGGACAGTTGACCGATTACGTGTTGGGGTAACACAGTGCGCAAACTGGACTCTGCACCACTAAAGG
Source organism: Polypterus senegalus (assembly GCF_016835505.1). NCBI lineage: Eukaryota > Metazoa > Chordata > Cladistia > Polypteriformes > Polypteridae > Polypterus > Polypterus senegalus. The sequence continues at coordinate 18,376,365 of NC_053156.1, read as the reverse complement.
TTGTATCCTCCAATTCTTGTTTTTAATGGAGTGTGGACGGTGTGCTTTCTCTCTATTATAAAAAAAAAAAAAAATCCTGTGGAATGAATGACTAGGAGACGACACGTGATCTTCACGTTAAGATCACGAAAGACAAATAAAAGAACCGCAAGACGAAAGAGAATGGGCAAAAAAAAAAAAAAAATCAGTAGTGTAAAGGGCAGCAGCACACACAGATACAGGTGTCTCAGTGCAAATAAAGCATATAAAGGACAACACGTCATAAATGAAACGTCGACGAATAAAAGATCGCATTAACGTAAAAAAAAAAAAAAAAGGTAATTAATCATCAGGACCAGGTGTAACTGAAAAAAATAGAGTGACAAAGAGAGGCCAGAAATAAAAGACAAAGAGCAGAAAACAAAGTCTTTTCACATTCTCATCATTCAACGCGCAAAATGTAGATTTACACAATAGTGGAACATACGCTATGAGGATCTGTGGACCCGCAACAGTTAAAGCAACGGCAAGTTTAATTTCAAAGAAAACACAATTTGGTCAGGAGTATATTCATGATCATGGAGAAACGATCACAACGCGAGCAGCAGACACACAAAGTGGCAAGAAGGACAGCGGCTGGACAGTCTTTAAAATGATCGAAGGGCAGCGCGACAGCAGCCGACAACGCGTGCAGCGTTATACGTCCTGCAAGAAAGAATTTAACCACGCCCGGGGCCGGAAATAGAGGAGACGTATTGTTTTTACGACGTCACGCGAGACCAAGCAGTGAGCCATCATTTAAAACAAGTCCACGGACTTCTAACCTAGCAGTTGTTGGATTGCTTTTGCCAGACATGCATCATGTGCTCCCAGCTCTTAAAACGACGACAAGAGACAAGCAGAACAGGCAGCTCACCAGCAGCAGAAAGACAGCAGATGATCGACGGCATCTCCTTAGCGTGCGTTCAGCCGCCACCCCTCCCCTTAACAACGCGAGCAGCATTATAGGTCTGGCGAGAAAGAGATGTGACCACACCCGGGGCCGGAAATAAAGGACAAGTATTGTTTTTACAAAAGTTTTTAAAGTAAAAGTGAAAATAATGCGTAGGTAACAATTCCCAAGAAAATAACAACCTCTCTAAATTGTATATTGCCTCCCAAAGGTAAAGTCATCCCTGATGGAGGATCGCAGGAATCGTGGGAAAGAGGGGTCCTCGGATTCATCGGATTGCTAAAATAGGGGAGGCAGCTTGATGGCCGAGGTCTCCAGGACTCTAAACAAATCCAAATTATATTATTTGATATCATCTCATGTGAAATTCTACTCCGTACTTCTAGAATTTTTATTTTTATAATGTACTAGCAAAATACCCTCGCTTCACAACGGAGAAGTAGAGTGTTACAGAAGTAATGAAAAAGAAAAGGAAACGTTTTGAAAATAACGTAGCATGATTGTCAATGTAACTGTTTTGTCACTGTTATGAGTGCTGCTGTCATATATATTTATATATAGACAGTGGTGTGAAAAACTCTTTGCCCCCTTTCTTATTTCTTATTCTTTTGCATGTTTGTCACACAAAATGTTTCTGATCATCAAACACATTTAACCATTAGTCAAATATAACACAAGTAAACACAAAATGCAGTTTTAAATGATGGTTTTATTATTTAGGAGAAAAAATCCAAACCTACATGGCCCTGTGTGAAAAAGTAATTGCCCCCTTGTTAAAAAATCACCTAACTGTGGTGTATCACACCTGAGTTCAATTTCCTGATTACTGCCACACCTGTTTCAATCAAGAAATCACTTCAATAGGAGCTGCCTGACACAGAGAAGTAGACCAAAAGCACCTCAAAAGCTAAACATCATGCCAAGATCCAAAGAAATTCAGGAACAAATGAGAACAGAAGTAATTGAGATCTATCAGTCTGGTAAAGGTTATAAAGTTTTTTCTAAAGCTTTGGGACTCCAGCGAACCACAGTGAGAGCCATTATCCACAAATGGCAAAACATGGAACAGTGGTGAACCTTCCCAGCAGTGGCCGGCCGACCAAAATTACCCCAAGAGCGCAGAGACGACTCATCCGAGAGGTCACAAAAGACCCCAGGACAACGTCTAAAGAACTGCAGGCCTCACTTGCCTCAATTAAGGTCAGTGTTCACGACTCCACCATAAGAAAGAGACTGGGCAAAAACGGCCTGCATGGCAGATTTCCAAGACGAAACCACTGTTAAGCAAAAAGAACATTAGGGCTCGTCTCAATTTTGCTAAGAAACATCTCAATGATTGCCAAGACTTTTGGGAAAATACCTTGTGGACTGATGAGACAAAAGTTGAACTTTTTGGAAGGCAAATGTCCCGTTACATCTGGCGTAAAAGGAACACAGCATTTCAGAAAAAGAACATCATACCAACAGTAAAATATGGTGGTGGTAGTGTGATGGTCTGGGGTTGTTTTGCTGCTTCAGGACCTGGAAGGCTTGCTGTGATAGATGGAACCATGAATTCTACTGTCTACCAAAAATCCTGAAGGAGAATGTCCGGCCATCTGTTCGTCAACTCAAGCTGAAGCGATCTTGGGTGCTGCAACAGGACAATGACCCAAAACACACCAGCAAATCCACCTCTGAATGGCTGAAGAAAAACAAAATGAAGACTTTGGAGTGGCCTAGTCAGAGTCCTGACCTAAATCCAATTGAGATGCTATGGCATGACCTTAAAAAGGCGGTCCATGCTAGAAAACCCTCAAATAAAGCTGAATTACAACAATTCTGCAAAGATGAGTGGGCCAAAATTCCTCCAGAGCGCTGTAAAAGACTCATTGCAAGTTATCGCAAACGCTTGATTGTAGGTATTGCTGCTAAGGGTGGCCCAACCAGTTATTAGGTTCAGGGGGCAATTACTTTATCACACAGGGCCATGTAGGTTTGGATTTTTTTTCTCCTTAAATAATAAAAACCATCATTTAAAAACTGCATTTTGTGTTTACTTGTGTTATATTTGACTAATGGTTAAATGTGTTTGATGATCAGAAACATTTTGAGTGACAAACATGCAGAAGAATAAGAAATCAGGAAGGGGGCAAATAGTTTTTCACACCACTGTATATATATACATATACACATAAATATATAAATATATACATATACACATATATATACATATATATACAGTATATATATATATATACTAGCAAAATACCCGCGCTTCACAGCGGAGAAGTAGTGTGTTAAAGAAGCAATGAAAAAGAAAAGGAAACATTTTGAAAATGACGTAACATGATTGTCAATGTAATTGTTTTGTCACTGTTGTGAGTGATGAGTGTTGCTGTCATATATATATATATATATATATATATATATATATATATATTACACACACACACACACACATAAACATATATATATATATATTGTCACGCACGCGCGAGTAGGAGACCGCGGACTGATTCGACCGCACCTGGGAATGTGTTGCGGCAGGGAATGGTGGGGTACTAACTTTCTCTCTCTGCTTCCTCATAGGAAAAAGACCTCCCTCCCTCATAGCCGGGTTTTGACCGCAGTGCGGCACTTCCGCCCTTCCTCCGCCATCTTGCCCTGGCGTCACCCTTCCCAGCCACCCTCACGGTCCGTCCAGCATTCCTCCACTTCCGGCTCCTCCCCAATAAAATGGCGCTGACGCCATGCTTCGGCGTCGCGTTATGAATGTTTATTTTTGAACTGTATAACGAGGCAAGAATTATTATTTCTGTACAATATACGGGGCTGGCGAACCCCAAAACTTTGTGCTGTCTCCTCTTACGTGTTTTACAATATATACATATCTATACATACACACACACATATATAAACATATATATACATATACAAACATATCTACATATATACACACAGAGCTATTTCGTATCAGTGCAATACGCTGTTTGTTAAAACGGATAACTCCCGCTCTTACGTGCAAGTCTGCGTGGATATTATGAACTATCGTATTTGTTCAAGTTCTATTTAAATTTTAAATAGAAGGAATTTTTATTTAGTCGACAGAAATATCTTTGGTAGGAATGGTAAAAACAGACAGGAATATTATTTGTGAATAAATCAACTCAAACCTTAAACAACTTATAATATTTTGCTCTCCATAAAAATATATCCTGTCTAAATTATACAAGTTAGAAATAAAGTAAACGTTAAAAGAACAAACATTCAAATTTCTTTACTCTTATGTAATTTTATATAAAAAATAAACTTAGATTTTAAATATCCCAAAAGATTTTGCTCTCCATAAAAATATATCCTGTCAAAATTATACAAATTCAAATATGAACATGCTGCATAACAAAACCTGGAAATATAAATAAAATGTGTTCCTTTCAGCAATAACAAATCAAATCATTCAGTTGTCTTTGCTCATATGTCATTTTAGAGCTGGACGCCTGGCATCTTTTTTGGCACAGGTTCGTTTCTGTTTGGTGTGAGGTTCTGTGTTGTGGAGATTCTCAGGATGGATTGCAGGTGCTCATCAGTGAGGCGACTCCTGTGTGCTGTTTTGTTAGTCTTTATCACTGAGAAGAGCTTCTCACACAGATATGTGCTACCAAACATGCACAAGGTTCGAGCCGCATGTAGACGGACTTTTTTTGTTCTTCAAAGTCACCAAAGCGCCGTGCAAACTCAGTGCGCTCAGTTTATCAGCAAAGTGCGTATTTGGGAACACCGTAGTGACGACTTGGTTTAACATTACTTGGCAACAGGGAAAGTGGGGCATTTGTGTCTCCCATAAAAGCAGCTTCACTTGAAATCACTTTGTGATTGTGCACGGGTAAAAACGTCCGCTGAAGTGTCAGATTCTTATTTAATTCTTCTGCTTTCTGTATCTTCTGCATTGCATTCAGGTTACCCTGATGTTTTGTCTCATAGTGCCGTCTTAGATTAAATTCTGTAATTACAGCCACATTAGCTCCACAAATGAGACACACGGGTTCAGTAAACATATACTCAGCCTCCCATCGGTTTTAAAGGCTCTATTTTCAGAATCAACTTTTCTCTTCAGCATCGTGTGAGCTAGCTTCGCAATAACTTGCAGCATCATAAGGTAGACTTGATTAACGCGGTAAGTGTTCGGCAAGGCAGCTGAAGCGCTGCATTATGGGATCTGTAGTTTATTGTGTTACCAGCGCTTCATATACCCGGGCCATTAATAACAATAATACAGTATATAAAATGATCTCGGGCGGATATAATTACGCCGGGCGGATGTGGCCCTTGAGTTTGACACATATGGACTAAATAGAACTTGAAAAGATATATTTTTCAAATGTGATCGCAATTCAGATAGAGTTGGCGCACTACAGCCTGCATGCCTCAATAAGTCATCCTTCCCTCGCTCTTACTTTTTTACCGTTCATCTAATGAATACACTGAGTATGGCTTTACCAAAACAATCATTGATGGCGAATAAAGTATCCATTATTCGAGTATGTAGATCGGGTTATATATATATACATATATATATACCCGTATCGCAGCGAGATAGTGTGTTAAAAAGCTAGAAAAGAAAAGGGAACATTTTAAAAATAACGTAACATGACTGTCAATATACAGTATTTGTTTTGTGAGTGTTACTGAGTGTTGCTGTCATCAAGGATTTGATTATCATTATTTCTTTCAATCAGGTTCGTATTTGTAGGATGTGTTGTGTTCAAGTTACATTCCGTGTTTGTCAATCGTTGTAAAGATGACAGGTTTCATTCATCGATTCGTTTCTTACTGCATCAATAAACAGCTCGTCTTCTTCTTTATCTGAGACCTGACACACTGCATGCACGGGTTTTTTACACTGTCTTCCTTTAGCGGGACATTGACTTTTTCCACGTGTGCTTTGTTTCCGCAGTAGTTGGATTTATGAATATGCTTGTATGTATCAGGCGCTTCATATTTTTGCTGCCTTTTCAATTGTGTAATTCGGTTTTGTTCAGCTCTCTTTGGAACTGTTGCTTTTATCTGTGCACTGCGTCAGTTCCGTGAGCCGCTCGGTGTACATGCATCGAAGGTTCCCAGCTGTGCTGGTGCCATCTCGTGCTATGTCCATGGCTGTATTTAATGTTACCTTAGTCCTGGCACTTAAAACTTTCTCTCGCAGTTTAGCTGAGTTTGTGTCAAACACCACCCTGACCATCTCATCTTCCTCTCCATAAGCACAGTCCTTCACCCGTGAATATTTAGTGGCAGTTTGCTATTGGATTGCCGCTGACGGACGGCCTTATATGGGCAGGCACTAAATTACAAACGCCAGCGCAGCCTGTCTATGAACTTAATTTAAAGTGTAGGTTTACATCGTGCTTTGTTTCAGTAGCAGAACTCATGAATATGGTTGTATATGTCACTCGCTTCGCTTCTTATTGTTTAGCTGCCTTCTCAATTATATAATGCATGTTTTCTTGCGCTTTTTGAGGTCTTCCTGGTTTTCTATGTACTGCGTGATTACGTGGGAGGCGTGATGATGTCACACGAAACTCCGCCCCACGGCGTTGAAGCTCATCTCCATTACAGTAAATGGAGAAAACTGCTTCCAGTTATGACCATTACGCGTAGAATTTCGATATAAAACCTGCCCAACTTTTGTAAGGAAGCTGTAAGGAATGAACCTGCCAAATTTCAGCCTTCCACCCACACGGGAAGTTGGAGAATTAGTGATGAGTGAGTGAGTGAGTGAGTGAGTGAGGGCTTTGCCTTTTATTAGTATAGATATATATATATATATATATATATATATATATATATATATATATATATATATATATACAACCATTGGAAAAGCTATGAAAGGAAGTGGAAAGACTATTTGGAATTATTTAATAAGTATATTTATATTTACTAATATTTGTGATTCAGATATTTTTACTTATGAATATGCTAAGCACAGTCCTTTACCGGTGAATATTTACCTTATATGGGCAGGCACTCAATTACGTGGGAGGCGTGATGATGTCACACGCAACTCCAACTCCCACGGCCATCGAGCAGAAGTCTATTACAGTATATGGACGAAAAGATAGGTTCCAGTTATGACCGTTACGTGTAGAATTTCGATATAAAACCTGCCCAACTATTGTAAGTAAGCTGTAAGAAATGAGCCTGCCAGATTTCAGCCTTCTACCTACACGGGAAGTTGGAGAATTAGCGACGTTGGAAAGTTCAATATGGTGGCTAGAAGTGGTGTCATACCTCCGAAATAAGTACGTACGTTGGTTTCAGTTAGTGTAGGGAAGCCGCCTATCAGATTTCGTGAAGATTGGGCCGTGAATAAGAAAGTTCAATATGGCGGACGTTGTTGACCGTTATGACCGTTATGCGTAGAATTTCGAAATGAAACCTGCTTAACTTTTGTAAGTAAGCTGTAAGGAATGAGCCTGCAAAATTTCAGCCTTCTACCTACACAGGAAGTTGAAGAATTAGTGCTGAGTCAGTGAGTGAGTGAGAGAGAGAGAGAGTGAGAGAGAGAGAGAGAGAGAGTGAGTGAGTGAGTGAGTGAGAGAGAGAGAGTGAGTGAGTCAGTCAGTGAGTGAGTGAGTGAGTGAGTGAGTGAGTGAGAGAGAGAGAGAGAGAGAGAGAGAGAGAGAGTGAGTGAGTGAGAGAGAGAGAGAGAGAGAGAGAGTGAGGGCTTTGCCTTTTATTAGTACAGATTGAGGATTTGTTCTGTTCTGTGTATTGTATTGTATTGTATTGTATTGTATTGTATTGTATTGTGTTGTATTGTATTGTATTGACCCCCTTCTTTTTGACACCCACTGCACACCCAGCCTACCTGGAAAGGGGTCTCTCTTTGAAGTGCCTTTCCCAAGTTTTCTGCCATTTTTCCCCTACAAGGGTTGTTTTTTCTTGTCTTCTTAGAGAGTCAAGGCTGGGGGGCTGTCAAGAGGCAGGGTCTGTTAAAGCCCATTGCAGCCCTCCTTGTGTGATTTTGAGCTATACAAAAATAAATTGTATTGTATTGTATATCCGGTAAACCAAACACTGGGGTGGGCCAGCGAACCTGATATTGTTAGATTTTTTTTGTTATGTTTGTTTATTTTTTTTAAGTTACTTTATTGTCTTGTGTAATAGAAGTTACTGTTGCTTTTCCTGAAATTACTGTTGTGTCTTTCATTGTGTGTTTACTCACCGCCTAACATAAAGAACCCTGTGTGCTATTTTCTGTAAATGTCAAGAGTTCCCAGTCTCTTAATAAAACTGGGTGGCGATATGTTAATGGTGTCTCAGTTAGATTTCCTGTGAGTGTCACCAGGACACCTGTCACATTGGAAGATGTTTTGCTCCCATTCTTTATTCCTGGCTGTATTCTGAGCCCTGCACTGCCTTGGCTGACATGAATGGTCTCATGAAGCTTTACTGTTGGCACAGCGACACAGGACTGATGGTAGCGCCGCTCACCTTTTCTTTTTTCCGGATGCCCCAAACAATCGTAAAGGGGATTCATCAGAGACAATAACTTGACCCCAGCAGTCCAATCCCAGATTATCAGTCTGTCCCTGATGGCTTCTTTGCTGCCCTTCTTCACACCCACCAGGCCACCCTCCACAAGTCTTCACCTTACTCACACCTATGTGCCTGCTGCCATTCCTGAGCAAGCTCTGCCCTGGCGTTGCCCACAATTGAATCCACTTTAGGAGATGCTCCTGGCACTTGCTGGACTCTCTTGGGCGCCCTGGTGCCCTCTTCGCCTCTCTATTGTAACTCAACCAGCCTTGTCCTCGTCACTGTCACCTGTGTGAACGAGAGGATGACTGAAGTGACATCAGCAGGTCCTTTGGTGGCAGGGCTGACATGCAGTGGTGTTTGGGGATGAAGTTCATTTTCACTTGGCAATTCACTGCACTTCATCTGCTCACTCGTCAGAACATTCTGGAGTCGATGCAAATCGCCATCATAACAACTGAGGCAGCAAACTTTGTGAAAATTCATATTTATGTCATTGTCAAAACTTTTGGCCACAACTATAGTAGGCAGGATAGAAACAAATCAAGAAATTCTGCACTGAGCCTGTGTTGTTGAATGCGGCGAGAGTCCTACTACAATCAGAAAGCCAGTGGTCTTTCACAAATCTGTTATCATCTCCTCATAGTCGTTTAGGGCGCCCGTTATGGATCAAAATCAATACAAGATGTTCCTAGAAGCTTCATCTGACAACCCAAAATGGTTCCCTTATGGCACTGCTCTGAAGAAACACTCTGATATTTAATCACCCGACTGGAAGGCAGGGGGCGCTGCTGCTAACACCGTCATCTCCTTGTCTCTCCTCATTGCCAGGTAGCCACCCAGGCAGGGTAACTGACCAAGCCCCTTCCAGCCCAGCCACCATAAGAGCCTCGACTGTCCCAGACGGAGGCCTCCTTACTGCCTCCACTGGCCTGCTAGCGATATGACTTGGCTATCCAGCCCATCAGATTTGCTTGTTTTGCCTAATTTATCCTTCATAACTGGAAGATTTCTGTTGTTCTTGTTTTGTTTTAGTCTTCGCACAATAAATGGGTTGGCGCCGCCCAAATTTTTCCGAGTAGTGGAGTGGTGATTCCTGCACCTGGGCACACCCCTTTATTTATAAAAGTGAGGGTCACGGCTCCATGTAACGTCACCTGCAATGTCAGGCCTCTTGTAACAAAAGGCGCTATACCAGCGCTTGACCAGACACAGACAGACACGGGAGGCACACTAATAAAAACACTGAGTTTTTATTTAAATTTTTCTTCGCCTGTGGTAAACGCCTTCCCCGTTTCTCACAGGCACAACACAGTCCCAACAAGCACTAAGTACACACAGTACTTTTTCTTCTCTGTATCCCCTCCACTCCTCTCCGGCAAGCTTTGTCTCCCCCCTCCCGACTCTGGCTCTCGGAGTAGTGTCTGCTGGTCCCTTCTATAGCCCACCCGGAAGTGCTCCAGATGCTCGTTGACCCACTGCCACCAGCACTTCTGGGTGTGGCAGAAGAACCGCCCACACAGGCTCAGGGACAGTTGCAGTCCATCCTGGCGGGGCCCCCCAGATCCCAACAGGGCTGTAACAAACTCCAATTCCCATGAAGCCCTGCGGGAGTCCGTGCTATTGCTGCCATCCGAGGGTGCTGCCACCTAGCGTTCTGTGGGAGGTGATGTTCTGTCCACACTTGCTCCACTGGTCCTTCCAAGGCTGGGCAGGGACTCTGGCCAGCTATGACACCCCCCCCCCACACTAAAAAGCGAGACCACTCTTTGTTATCTTCTCTCTCTCTCTCTCTCTCCTCGCTCCTAACCCTAACCCTAATGCTTATCATATCACATTCTGCAGTTGTCTCTATAAAAAGTAACGCCTGGTGTGTTTAACATCGTGAGGAGCGCCATATACCAAAAGTGGCACACAAAAATTCTCAGGGCCTCCCGGCTGGCGCAGGTGTGGGGGGCGTTTACTGAAATTTCAAAATGAGGTTATGGGGCTGCACAGTCAAAACACGACACTCTGATAAGATCTCGAAGGCTCGTCAAATGAATCGGCCCCGCAGTAAGAAGGTCACCGCTGCTCGTTTTAGTCTCCCGTGAGTGGGCTTATCTCGTGCTTCATGAAAGTCGTTTTCCAGTAACACGCTTCTTGTTTTTTTGCACGGAGGCTTGTTTTGCAACTTTTGTTTTCTTTGTTAACTAGGCTTTGATTTTTTAGTTTTTTTTGTTTTTTTTATTTTTGCAGGGGTGCAGAGGAGCTGGGCTTTAGAGGGGTTGGACCACATGGGCACACTAGGCAGTTGCCCGGGAGCCCCACGTGCATACAGTCATGTGAAAAAGTTTGGGACCCCCTCTCAGCCCTCATAATAATTGACTCTCCTTTCAACAATAAAGATAACAGTGGTATGTCTTTCATTTCCTAGGAATATCGGACTACTGGGGTGTTTTCCGAACGCAGATTTTTAGTGACGCAGTATTTAGTTGTATGAAATGAAATCAAATGTGAAAAACTGGCTGTGCACAAATGTGGGTCCCCTTGTCATTGTGCTGATTTAAATGCCTGTCACTGCTCAATGCTGATTACTTGTAACACCAAATTGGTTGGATTAGCTTGTGAAGCCTTGAACTTCATAGACCGGTGTGTCCAATCACGAGTGGTAAAAGGTATTTAAGGTGGTCAATCGCAAGTTGTGCTTCCCTTTGATTCTCCTCTGAAGAGTGACAGACAGCATGGGATCCTCAAAGCAACTCTCCAAATATCTGAAAACAAAGATTGTTGAGTCTCCTGGTTTAGGGAAAGACTACAAAAAGCCATCTCTGAGGTTTAAACTGTCAGCTTCAACTGTAAGGAATGGAATCAGGAAATGGAAGGCCACAGGCACAGTTGCTGTTAAACCAGCAGGTCTGGCAGACCAAGAAAAATCCAGGAGCGGCATATGAGCAGGATTGTGAGAATGGTGACAGACAACCTGCAGATCACCTCCAAAGACCTGCAAGAACATCTCGCTGCAGATGGTGTATCTGTACATCGTTCTACAATTCAGCGCAATTTGCACAAAGAACATCTGTATGGCAGGGTGATGAGAGAGAAGCCCTTTCTGCACTCACACCACAAACAGAGTCACTTCTTGTATGCCAATGCTCATTCAGACAAGCCAGATTCATTTTGGAATAAAGTGCTTTGGACTGATGAGACACAAATGGAGTTATTTGGTCAGAACAAAAAGCTCTTTGCATGGCGGAAGAAGAACACCGCATTTCAAGAAAAACACCGGCTACCTACTGTCAAATTTGGTGGAGGTTCCATCATGCAGTGGGGCTGTGTGGCCAGTTCAGGGACTGGGGCCCTTGTTAAAGTCGATGGTTGGATGAATTCAACCCAATATCAAGATATTCCTCAGGATGATGTTCAAGCATCAGTCACAAAGTTGAATTTATGCAGGGGTTGGATATTCCAACAAGACAATGACCAAAAACACTTCAAAATCTACAAAGGCATTCATGCAGAGGGAGAAGTACAATGTTCTGTAATGGCCGTCACAGCCAATATCATCGAAAATCTATGGGATGATTTGAAGCAGGCTGTCCATACTCGGCAGCCATCAAATTGAACTGAACTAGAGAGATTTAGTAATGAAGAATGGTCAGAAATACCTCCATCCAGAGTCCAGACACTCATCAAAGGCTGCAGGAGGACAGTGTCTGGAGGCTCAAAGGAGCAAAAGGAGGCTCAACTCAGTATTGATGTCATATCTCTGTTGTGGTGCCCACATTTATGCACCTGTCTAATTTTGTTATGATGCATATTGCATATTTTCTGTTAATCCAATAAGCGTAATGTCACTGCTGAAATACTACTGTATCCATAATGCATGTCAGGTGTTAAAAAGAAGTTCAGCCAATGAGGTTCCCAAACTTTTTCATATGACTGTAGGGGTCCACGTTTTTTTTTATTACGCCTATGTATGTTTCTGTTTTGCTATCAAAACAGGGGCCCGAGTGCTCTACTTTGCCCTGGGGCCTGGGGGCTATGATGCTGTTAAGACGGCCCTGGGGCTGGAATGACATGAAATGAGGGGCTTAGAAATGAGAATATGGAGGGAGGAAGTCAAGGAGGCACTGAAAATGATGGAAAATGGAAAGACAACAGGCCTGGATGAACCACCAACTGAACTGAAGTGGGGAAGAGTTTAGGAGAAGAGGGTGCAGATGTGTGGTGGGGTCTAATGCAGAAGATCTACGAACAGAGAGAGAAGACCGGAGGAGTGGAGGAGCAGTGGGATTGTACCCCATTTAAGGAGAAGGGCAACATCCAGGATTGTGGAGACTACAGAGGGATAAACCCAATGTCATACACATAACAAGGGCTATAGAGACAAGGCTTAGAGAAGAGACCACCATAAGGGAGGAGCAGTTTAGTTTTATGCCAGATGGAGTCATTGCATTGAGACATCTCCTGGAGAAGAATTATGGAAAACAGAAAGGTGCACATGTGGTGTTTACGGATTTGGAGAAGGCTTATGATGGAGGGCCACGTCAAGAGGTCTGGAGGGGCATGAGAGACACAGGGGGACCAGAGATGTGTGTGACGAGTGTCCAAGATATGTGTGAGGGAGTGAGCCCTCGTGTTGGGGTAACAGACAAGATCCCAGTTAGAGGAGGTCTGCACCAGGGGTCTTCTCGAAGTCCTGACCTCTTTGATCGGGTTATGGAGGTGCTGAGTCGTGGGATTCAACCGACAGTCAGGGGGCAGAAGGTGAAGAAAAGAAGTCACAGGGAGGCAGACCTTTTTTTGCCAGGAGGAGTGTTAGATTTGTTATCTTGATGTTGAATCACTGAGTGTTTGTGAATAGCTCAGAACAAACAACACCCAGAGTGGCATCGACATCGGGCGAGCGAGCGAAGCAAATGTGCAAAGCAAAATACTCCATTGTTTATTTATTTAATGCCAGATTGGACTCTGACTTATTGAGCTCCGATTTTGATGCAAGTGATCGGGAGATAGAAAACAAAAGTCATGTGCCTGCATCAGCGGATTGGTCCCCAGCTGATCGTGCCAATGGCCACACACGCCCTGGGGGGACCACACAGACTGAGATCCATGAGGGGCGAGCTGGCTCCCATACTTCACGCTGTGGAGATCAGAGACTCAGACTCACAAGTCCCGAAACACATCGTTTAATTTCTTCCAAAAGCACACACAGTGCACGGAGAGCTTGCAGTCCTTTTCTTTCTTTCTTTCCTTTCTTTCGCCACCTTCTCTCCTCTCCCACAAGCTCTCTCCTCTGCCTCCCGACTCCGGCTCCTTAAATGGAGTGAGGCGGCCCACCCCCTTATGCTGCACCAGGATGTGCTCCTTGATGACCTTCCTGCAGCACTTCCTGGTGTGGCGGAAGTGCTGCATGGGCACCTGGCACCGCTTGTGCAAGTTCACACCTCACAAGAACTAGAGCTCCAAGTTCAGTTCAGACAGATTAAAATGAATAAACTCACGTTCATCGGCCACCATTTCCATTTTGAACTCGTTCATCAGGAGCAGCTCTAGGCTCGTGGTGGCTGTGGGCAGAGAAAGAATCGGTGGCCCCTTCGCCCGCTAATGTCAATATGGTATCTTATGCACGGCGGATGGCCACGTCCATTGCGGACACTGCATAGCCGCCTCGTGCTCATGACACAAGCGTTTAACTTATGATAAAGTTCAGGATTGCTCCTTCCTGTGACGCAATGAAAGTCTCCTAAGCCGCCTTTCTCTTTTGTTTCGAATAACCAGATTTGTGTACTCGAACTCTCTTCATTTTGCTTAGAGTGGGTATGAAAATGTCTTTTCTCTTTCTGTTTTATATTCAATATATATTGGCGTGGCGGCCCCTGGGATTTGGCGTCCCTGTGCAGGTGCACAGTTTGCACATGCCTAAGGCCGCCCCTGCGTTCATGTTCAGTTCAATTTTTTATGTTTTAAGGAGTGAAAATAAATGACCCGTGAGTTAACTTTTGCCAATAGTACCAGCAGCCCATCACTGCCATTGAGCATTTAGTATCGGCCTAACTGTTGTGGATATTGGCACAAAGTTATGTATTGTACAAGTGGAAGTAATGTTGGAGCGTAAAATGCACCGGAGATTCTCACCTTGGAAAAAGGCTTTGGAGTCCAAGGAGAGGTAAACAGAGTGTAAGAGCCATTTGGTAGCTATTTAAGTTACTAGGGGGTTCACCACCTGCTCGCTTCACTCGCCAACCCCTCCCGGCCTGCCAACCACTTCACGTCTCTGCCGTTCGCGTTGTGAGGAGGGGGGCTAAACGCACCCCAAGGAGATGCGGTCATGCTTCCGAAACCCCCTCTTAAACTGTGATACGATGGGAAACAAATATCAGTTTTTTTTATTTTTTACCTCCTCTTTGCTCAATCAGCTGCCGGCTTCCTGCTGCTGCTGCCGTGCCGCGTGATCAGAACATTTAAAAGCCTGTACAGCAGCTGTCCTGTTGTCTCACTGACTTGTCTCTCTTCTCCCCAAGACATCCTCTGCTCCTCCTGGGGGTCCTGCTCCCGAGGCGCACCCCTATGAAGAGGAAGATTTACTATTCTTTTAATTGAGAGATGGAACTGTCCCCTCCGACGACACACGGAGCTCGATTCACACCTGAAAGAGACTTATGTTTGTTTGAAGTTTGTTTCTGTCTCTCTAAACCCTCCTGCGTATCTGTGCCACTCTGTGAGCCAAGCGTGACAGCGTACGTGGATTTCACTTCCACCAAACAACACGTCTTTTAATTCTCGCGGATAGGCCTCTTCATTGAGAGGCAACACGAATTAAACGATCTACAAGTCCCCAACTTAAACTTTAAATCTGAACAATATATTCGATCTCTTTTCGCTGTTCCGTTATTTCACCAAGTAAAATTTTCTGTTTGTTTGCGCTAATGCGATCTTTACTCTCAGTTTTTTGAGACTTTCGAATTTTCGTACTTCCATTATCTCTAACCTGCTCTGTGTGTGCACCACGTCAACGTTTTTGAATTCTTTACAACAATCTACTTTGGCATCTACTCTTTGTCTTTTATTTCCAGCCCTGGGTGTGGTTAAATCTCGTGGCACAAAGTCTTATCTCACGGAACGTGAAAGTGTCTCTCTGAGCAAATTACGTCTTGTCTCTATTCCCAAGATTTTTTTATTATAATACAGAGATATAAATGTTTTCCTAAATATTAGTGCATCATTTATGGGAGGTTCCTAATACACTTGAATTGGTGTATTCTAACTATTTAGATAGATAGATAGATAGATAGATAGATAGATAGATAGATAGATAGATAGATAGATAGATAGATGTGAAAGGCACTATATAATAGATAGATAGATAGATAGATAGATAGATAGATAGATAGATAGATAGATAGATAGATAGAAAGGCACTATATAAGAGATAGATAGATAGATAGATAGACAGATAGATAGACAGATAGTGTGGAGCCGACCCAGACACAGACAGGCAGACATGTTGTTTTTCAACCACCACACATTTATTTACAACTATTTACAACAATTATAAATGGTCACTCAGACCCAGTTCGTGCACAATACCCCAAACACACAGTCCTGGCCACAAATGCCTCTTCATCGGGCCGCCTCCACACCTCTCTCGTGCCTCATCCTGCTTCCACCCGACTCCAGCCTCGAATGAAGGGAGACGGCCCCTTTTATACACTCCCCGGATGAGCTCCAGGTGCTTCTGACACACCCCCGTTGGCCACGCCCATGTGTGGCGGAAGTGTCGGCTGCTCACCCGGCAGCTCTCTGGGAGTCCTCTTAATTCGTCCCCCCAGCACTTCCTGGTGTGACGGAAGTGCTGAGGTAACAGGTCCCCAAGGCATTGGGGCGCCTCCTGGCGGTGACCACAGGCCCCTACAGGGTGGGGCTTCCATGCCCTCAACCCGTGGCCCCCAGAGCAACCAGGAAGGCAGCCCCCACGTGATCCAGGGTGGGCACAGACCCACATCCGGTCCCTCATGGCATCCCGGCCAGGTCATTGCCCCTGGCATCCCTGACAATAGATAGATAGATAGAAAGGCACTATATAAGAGATAGATAGATAGATAGATAGATAGATAGATAGATAGATAGATAGATAGATAGATAGATATGAAAGGCACTATATAATAGATAGATAGATAGATAGATAGATATGAAAGGCACTATATAATAGATAGATAGATAGATAGATAGATAGATAGATAGATAGATAGATAGATAGATAGATAGATAGATAGATAGATACTTTATTTCTAGCCTCTCTGACTAAACATTATTCTCAGTTAGTGATCAGCCTTGCCATGTGCAAGGCATAGAGGGCACACGATTTTAAACCGGGCCTGTCGTGTTTTGTGTGCCAAGTAATATAAAAGACAAAGCACTTAATTATATGTGCTGTGCCGTACGTTTATAGCATACAGAAGAAGAAGTAAGGAATCTTTAACTATAGAAATGACTAAAGTTTTACAGAGAAAGAGAAGATAACTTTTTTCTATTTTTTTGCTTTTATTGCTTTATTATTTTATTGTTTAATAACCTTTTTTCTTTATTCTTGTGTGGATTATCCATCCATCCATTATCCAATCCGCTATATCCTAACTAACAAACCTAAGCAGGGCGCCAGCCCACTACAGGGCACACACACACCAAGCACACACTAGGGACAGTTTAGGATTGCCAATGCACCTAACCTGCACGTCTTTGGATTACAAACCCACGCAGACACGGAGAGAACATGTAAACTCCATGCAGGGAGGACCCAGGAAGCGAACCTGGGTCTCCTAACTGCGAGGCAGCAGTGCTACCCATAGCACCACCGTGCCGCCCTTTGTGGATTATTTGCTTTGAATTTTCACTAAAGCTCCCTCTTATAAAATAAAAATCTTGGAAGGAGACGAGGCGAGATTTTCTAAGAGAGACACTTTCACGTCCTGCGAGAGGAGACTTTGTGCCAAGAGATTTAACCGCACCCGGGGCAGGAAATAAAAGACAAAGAGTAGATGACAAAGTAGAACGTCGTAAACAATTCAAAAATGTTGGCTCGTTAGAGATAATGGAAGTACGAAAATTCAAAAGTCTCAAATAAATGATAGTGTGATGGATGCCCGGCAGCTCCACCCAGCTGGGACGCCACTGAAGTGGAAGGATGGGGGAAGGAGACTGCCTCCCCCAAAACACTAGATGGCAGCTCCCCTGGAGTGTAGTGGCGCCCCGGATTCCCACTGGGCATGCTGGGACTTAGAGTCCAGTTTCTCAGCCCTGTTGGGTACCATGGGTGCCACCAGGGGGAGCTAATAAAGGATCTGGGGAGTCATACTTCCCTTTCCAGCTTGGAAGTGGCACAGTGGCGCAGTGGGTAGTGCTGCTGCCTCGCAGTTAGGAGACCCGGGTTCACTTCCAGGGTCCTCCCTGCGTGGAGTTTGCATGTTCTCCCTGTGTCTGCGTGGGTTTCCTCCCACAGTCCAAAGACATGCAGGCTAGGTGCATTGGCGATCCTAAATTGTCCCTAGTGTGTGTGTGTGTGTGTGTGCCCTGCTGTGGGCTGGCAGCCTGCCTGGGGTTTGTTTCCTGCCTTGTGCCCTGTGTCGGCTGGGATTGGCTCCAGCAGACCCCCGTGGCCCTGTATTTTACCCGGAAGTGCTGGCAAGTCAAGTGGGAGGAAGAACAGATGCACTTTTGGGTCAAGAACTACATAAAGGACTGGTGGAGACCCAGCAAGGGAGCCGGAGTTGGAAGGTAGAAGACAGAGCTTGCTGGGAGGTGTGGTGGAGAGAATTGTATTGATTTATTGTTTCTTTATCTGTGTATAGGGCACTCTAGAGAAGAAAAAATAAGTAATGGATCTTCTTTGTGCTTTTACCCTGTGAATGCGTATCTGTCTGTTGGGTTCACGGGGCAACAGCGCCCTCTAGTGTTCTTACAGTAGTAAAGACGGCATTAACGCAAACAAAGGGAAATTATTACTCGGTGAAATAACGGAACAGCGAAAAGAGATCAATATACTGTTCGGATTTAAACTATAAGTTGGAGACTTGTAGATCGTCTAATTCGTGTTGCCATCAGGGAAAAGTAGTGTTTGTACCCAATGAAGAGGCGTATCCGCGAGAGAATTAACAGATTTGTGGTTTGGCGAAAGTGAAATATACATACGTGAGAGAAAATTTCAAGCCTCGCTAGACAAGCGCTTAGGCAAAGAGATTTGGAAATGTCCTGCCCACAGAACCACGCCCGGTACAATCGCTTCTCATTTGTGTGACACAGTAGGTGTAGAGAGAAAGAAACGATATTCACTCACGGGCAGTAATACATTGCGTTGTCACGATGAAAGTCCAAACACGGAATCAAAATTCAACGTGATATTATGAAAAGGTAAAAGTTAAAAGAGATTTGATATATGGACATAGGTGATATGACAGAAGTATATAGATATCGTTCGGCTTTAAACTTTAAGTTGGAGACTTGTAGATCGTCTAATTTGTGTTGCCATCAGGGGAAAGTAGTGCTGCTTGAAGAGGCGTATCCGCGAGAAGTAAAAGATTTGTTGTTTGGTGGAAGTGAAATCCACGTACGCGAGCGGTAGAGACGTGCAAGCAAAGCGAGTATGAGTCTGACTCCCCTTAGTTACTTAAATAGCTAGCAAATGGCTCTTAACACTCTGTTTGCCTCTCCTTGGACTCCTAGAGCCTTTATTCAAGGTGAGAATCCATCCATCCATTTTCCAACCCGCTGAATCCGAACACCGGGTCACGGGGGTCTGCCGGAGCCAATCCCAGCCAACACAGGGCACAAGGCAGGAACCAATCCTGGGCAGGATGCCAACCCACCGCAGGACACACACAAACACACACACCAAGGCCAATTTAGAATCGCCAATCCACCTAACCTAATGTCTTTGGACTGTGGGAGGAAACCGGAGCGCCCGGAGGAAACCCACACAGACACGGGGAGAACATGCAAGCTCCACGCAGGGAGGACCCGGGAAGCGAACCCGGGTCTCCTAACTGCGCCACCGTGCTGCCATAGGTGAGAATCTCCAGGGCATTTTACACTCCAACATTACTTCCACTTGTACAATACACAACTTTGTGCAAATATTCACAACAGTTAGGCTGATGATAAAAACTCAATGGTAGTGATGGGCTGCTGGTTTGTATTGACAAAAGTAAACTCACGGGTCATTTATTTTCACTAAAAAGTACCAAATGAACTGAACATGAATGAGTTCAAAATGGAAATGGTGACCTATGCCCCCTACTGTTTTAAAACAAACTTTTGAACTGAGAGATTTCTTTTCAGCACACGTTTTATTACTCGTGCTAGAATAATAATAATAATAATAATAATAATAATAATAATAATAATAATAATAATAATAATTCATTACATTTATATAGAGCTTTTCTTAGTACTCAAAGCGCTATCCACAACTCGCCTTACACTCTTGCAGCTACAAAGAGTACAGTACAATCCCTCTTAATTGGCCTCGCATTAACCAGCCTGTTAAAAAAAATAAAATGAAACAATTTTTTTTAATCCTGAATTCTTCTTTATATTATACTAGCAGGAGTACCCAGCATTGCCCGGGAATGTATAACCGGTGAATTTCCCAAATGAAAGATACAGAACATAGAAAAAGAACACACAGTCTTCTGATTGACAACCAACCATTACCAACCCGCTATATCCTAACTACCGGGTCACGGGGGTCTACTGGAGCCAATCCCAGTCAACACAGGGCAGGAAACAAACCCCGATAGATAGATAGATAGATAGATAGATAGATAGATAGATAGATAGATAGATAGATAGATAGATAGATAAAGGCACTGTATAATAGATAGATAGATAGATAGATAGATAGATAGATAGATAGATAGATAGATAGATAGATAGATAGATAGATATGAAAGGCACTATATAATAGATAGATAGATAGATAGATAGATAGATAGATAGATAGATAGATAGATAGAAATGAAAGGCACTATATAATTATTAGAAAGATAGATAGATAGATAGATAGATAGATGAAGGACACTATATAACAGATAGATAGATAGATAGATAGATAGATAGATAGATAGATAGATAGATAGACTTGAAAGGCACTATATAATAGATAGATAGATAGATAGATAGATAGATAGATATGAAAGGCACTATATAATTATTAGAAAGATAGATAGATAGATAGATAGATACTTTATTAATCCCAAGGTGAAATTCACATACTCCAGCAGCAGCGTACTGATAAAGAACAATGTTAAATTAAAAAGTGATAACAATGCAAGTATAACAGACAGCAACTTTTTATAATGTTAATGTTTACCCCCCCAGTGGAACTGAAGAGTCACATAGTGTGGGGTCTCCTCAGTCTGTTGCTGAAGCTGCTCCTCTGTCTGGAGATGATCCTGTTCAGTGGATGCAGTGGATTCTCCATGATTGACAGGAGTCTGCTCAGCCCGTCGCTCTGCCACGGATGTCAAACTGTTCAGCTCTGTGCCTACAACAGAGCCTGCCTTCCTCACCAGTTTGTCCAGCCGTGAGGCGTCCTTCTTCTTTATGCTGCCTCCCAGCACACCACCGTGTAGAAGGGCTCGCCACAACCGTCTGACAGAACATCTGCAGCATCTTATTGCAGATGTTGAAGGACGCCAGCCTTCTAATGAAGTATCGTCGGCTCTGTCCTCTCTTGCACAGATCATCAGTATTGGCAGTCCAGTCCAGTTTATCATCCAGCTGCACTCCTGGTATTTATAGGTCTGCACCCTCTGCACAGTCACCTCTGATGATCACGGGGTCCATGAGGGGCCTGGTCCTCCTAAAATCCACCACCAGCTCCTTGGTTTTGCTGGTGTTCAGTTGTAGTTGGTTTGAGTCGCACCATTTAACAAAGTCTTTAGCGAAAAGCAGGACAATTATAATGTGTTACTTGGAATTACGTATGGAATAAGCACCACAGTGAGATGAATTTACGTTATTTACAATACATCAGAAAGTGAACAAATATTAGCAGTCAGTCAGAAAGAGCGACACTGAAATCGTACTGTGAGTCAGAAAGCGAGCAAGTAGCAGCACAAATACGGAAAGCCAGTGAGAAAGAGTAGCACTGAAACCGTACTGGGAAAAATGGCGGGGCGGGGTGGTCTGTTTGTAAGGATCGTCTGTGTTGAACCGTGATGCCATCTAACGGACGTTGACAAAGTGACATACAACTGGTGCTGCATTTCGGGAAAATGGTGGGGGAAGGATGCTGTCTTTTTAAGGCGAGTCTCTGTTCAAACGTGACTGCATATAATGGACGATGGCGAATGAAGGACAACACTATCAGTGCATGTGGGAGTGTGACGTGTGGAAACACTGGTGTGTCAGACCGTCACGATTACTGGGTCGTTCACGTTTTACATCCATACGGCAGTTCCCCTTCACCCGATCAAAGCAGTCGGGCTTCTCATACTTGGACACTTCCGGCATCTGTTGACAATTTAAGGAAACATGGGTAAAGAGCGACACACAGGGACCAAACGTGCCACTAGATGACGCCACCGTGAACGTCTGTTGGAACGTGCGGCCATCTTTTCAATGATAAGTACGGGGACATGTGCTGAAGGTTGTGTTGTTGAAAAGGTGCCCTGCGGTTCACCACGAACATTTTTCCAAACCAAACATACCCCATGACCTTCTCCTGGTCACAAAGGAGCCCCATGCCCAGTTTGGTGCCAATCGGACACCCGGAGCAGATTTGTATGGCAGACAAACAAACAAACATACACACATACATGGACTCTGCTTTATATATTAGATGTATGCACTTCCTTCATTCCTGGAAGGTGAGAGGGCTCCTACGCTCAGAGTGATTTCCGTTTACGTTTTCCTTTATGGATTTTCCACGAATCATTTTGGCTAGCTCGCGGCGAGTATAGCCGAGTTCTTTTATTCATTCGAGGAGTAGGGTGGAGTGCCAAATCGTTGTTGAACGCACCCAGGCTACATTTAAGTTATAAGGAAAGTACAAGTGGAGCGGGTAATAAAACAACGATTTGGAGTTAAAAAGAGTACATCAGAGTACGGGGAACGCGACTTTTGTATGACTGAAGCAAACATTCTCGGAATTTAAAGTGGAGAAGGGGGGGCAGAGTATTTTCTGATTTTTTTTTACCGAACTGTTTCCCTTTACGATGAATACAAAACGTAAACGAATTGTAGTTTCAACGGCTACGCGTCTTACGGCACTAAAGCATTTAAAGCATTAAATGGCCGAGGTCCGGCTTACTTGTCTGAACTTATCATGACTTACAAACCAGAGCGCACATTAAGATCTCAAGATGTCGGTCTGCTTAGGATTCCAAAGATTTATAAAATAACAGTGGGAGGTTGAGCTTTTAATTACAGGACCCCTAAACTGTGGAGTGGTCTGCCTGCGTCTATAAGAGATGCCCCTTCAGTCTTAGCTTTCAAATCCCGGCTGAAGACTCATGACTTCAGTTTAGCACACCCTGACTAGAGCTGCTGATTAACTGTGCAGACTGCATCTCTGTTGTCAGCCATTAGCACTAAAACATAAGGAATATGAGAGTTGGAATTTGTTACTAACCCTCCTCACCTGTTCTGTTTCTCTTCTTGGTACTCAAATGTGGCACTTGGTGCCAGTGCCCACATGCCAAGTTGTTTGCCTGCCTAAGGTAAAGTCATCTCTGATGGAGGATTGCAGGAATCGTGGGAAAGAGGGTTCCTTTCATCGGATTGGCTGGACCAATGCTGTTTCAGCCATGGAATGGCCAAATGGGGAGGCAGCTTGATGGATGAGGTCTCCAGGACTCTAAAAATATCCAAATCTTATTATGTGATATCATCTACTTTTAAATTCTGCTCCGTACTTCTAAAATTTTTATTTTTATATTGCATTGAGGATTTGTTCTGTTCTGTGTATTGTATTGTATTGACCCCCTTCTTTTGACACCCACTGCACACCCAACCTACCTGGAAAGGGGTCTCTCTCTGAACTGCCTTTCCCAAGTGTTCTTCCATTTTTTCCCCTACAAGGGTTGTTTTTCCTTGTCTTCTCAGAGAGTCAAGGCTGGGGGGCTGTCAAGAGGCAGGGTCTGTTAAAGCCCATTGCGGCACTTCCTGTGTGATTTTGGGCTGTACACAAATAAACTGTATTGTATTGTATTGTATTGTAACGTGGTTGGATAACGGTGAATCGGTGGGGAAAATTTGTGCCGAACTTGGTGCTGGGAAAAGCACGGTAAGCGACTGGTGACGAGACAGGCGTTCCATCGAGGATTTCTGTTCGAAAATGGAGTCTGATAAAAATCTGTCCAGTCGTTGGACAAGAAAAAAAAACGCGGGTGAAGCCTTGTAGTTGTGGTTTCTTCAGGAACGTCGAAGAGCATACAGTACAGAACATACCTTAGAAATGTTTTTCTACATGAAAAATAGGTATGCGTCGGATTAACCGGCCAAAACGGCAACCGGCCATGGGTCCAGTCCCGAGGTGGCCGGTTAAGAGGGATTGTACTGTAATGAGTTTTATTGTAATAAACAATCACGCGGACTCAACCCAATCAGGCCAAACTGAGCTGAGCCCCGAACAGGCCAAAAGTTACAGTTCACGTAATCATTTCTTATCACTTCGGCCTCGCTGGAAACGGCTCATTCGCTGCTTATTCTGACTCCCCACTGCAGCTGGCCTCTTCCAGGGCCTTCTCTGAAAGCCACCAGTATTTCTCATACACCTCGTCCCTCATTGTCATTCCTTGCTTCCCTTATTTCCTAACCGGCAGGTGCTCCCCCTTCTCTGACCTCGGGCCGTTTCCATTCATCATTCTCCCCCTTTCTCTGTCCTTTTGGGTTATTAAATATTGGCGGTTTCTCTCTGAGCTCAATTAAAAAATAAATATGGCATTCCCTTTTATTTAACTATTTGCCTGGCATACCTGATTTGTGTAAAAGTTTATAAAAAGTCACACTGCCGTAAGTTTACATCTACTTGTGCTAATACATAACTTTTTATTTTCCATACTAAAAGAATACAGTATATATAGTTATGATGTAAAGGGGCAGCACGGTGGCGCAGTGGGTAGCTTCCCGTGTCCTCCCTGCGTGGAGTTTGCATGTTCTCCCCGTGTCTGCGTGGGTTTCCTCCCACAGTCCAAAGACATGCAGGTTAGGTGGATTGGCGATCCTAAATTGTGCTTGGTGTGCGTGTGCCCTGTGGTGGGCAGGCGCCCTGCCCGGGGTTTGTTTTCTGCCTTGCACCCGGTGTTGGCTGGGATTGGCTCCAGCAGACCCCCGTGACCCTGTAGTTAGGTTATAGTGGGTTGGATAATGGATGGATGGATAATATATTCTTTTGTTTTTCTTGTTATCGTTTTGTTGAACAGTCCATTAAAACTGATTAAAGTATCAGAATTAAAAGCTTTTAAAAACAACTGAATATTTCAATTAAGGTCAAAAGTGAAATCCGTTCTTTTTGTATCCCACTCTATACTTTCATTTTGAATGAGTATGAATTGTGGAATTGCAACGGCAAATTCAGAACACACGGAGGGTGAAGAGCAATGGCGCTCTCTCCGCTCTCTCTCTCTCGCCGCTATAAATGTAACGTTCTTTCTTAGCCAAATATGCGCCTTACCTGTCTATGTGTGTGTAAAGACTGCTGATGAGATATGAAACACAACCAGAAGTCACTGTGCATGCTGGCTGCCAACTGAATAGCCAATAAGCTACTCTTTGGGGTTCATATATTTGAAAATCTGTCTCTGAAGGAGTCAGTGCCTCACCAGCCATGAACCTCATCGCATGTCACTGATCCAGGCGCCCCCTGGCGGTGGCCACGGGTCCCAACAACGTTGAGTTTCCAGTTTTGTTCCTGTGGCCCCGACCATAGACATCAATCAATCAATCAATCAACATTTATTTATATAGCACATATTCATACAAAAAAAATGTAGCTCAAAGTGCTTTACAAAATGAATAGAAAAATAGAAGACACAATAAAAAATAAACATAAGTCAACATTAATTAACATAGAATAAGTGAGGTCCGATGGCCAGGGTGGACAGAAAAAACAAAACAAAAACTCCAAAAGCTGGAGAAAAAAATAAAATCTGTAGGGGTTCCAGACCAAAAATATATAGACATATATAGATAGAACCGCATTCACTGTGTTGCCCCTGTCAACACAATACATCAGCGCGTCCGCCATATTGCGAGTGGCAAAAGGGCCATTTAAACTAATACAGGTAGACGTGGAAACCGTGTTTTCTGATGAAAAACAATAACGTTTAAAACAGTATCGTTTAGATACAACATGTTTTGGTGAATGGTTTAAATGCAATTCTTTATATCTATTTATACATAATAATAATAATAATAATAATAATAATAATAATAATAATAATTATTATTATTATTATTATTATTATTATTATTATTATTATTAATAAATAATTCCTCCCATATCAGTAACATTTCTCAAACTCCCTTCTTCAATCTCTGAAACCCTTCTAGACTTCATTCTGTTCTTACCCAACACACTACTGAAGTATCAGTTAATGCCCGAGTCACCTCACATATAGATTACTGTAATGATATTCTAACTGGCACCCCACAAAAACGTATCCATCGCTTATAACTTCTTCAAAATTCTGCTGCCAGGATAATAACCTGCTGTTCTAAATCCACTGAACACATCACACCGATTCTCTCGCACCTTCACTGGCTCCCTGTTCACTACTGAATACTAAATCCCGCTCTTAGCGTTTAAAGCTCTCCACACCTCGCTGATCTCCTCCAGACTGACACTCCTCTCGCTCACTCAGATCCTGTAATTTGAGAGTATTCAGTCTGACAATATGGTGCAGCCTTAGTTTGTAGAAGACAGACACAACTAAAGACATGAGCATAAAATGATGGTTGTCAATTTCAAACTGTGTTTCCTCGATGTCTGAACCAATCTCAGCCTGAACAAACTGATCGATCAAAGACACACTGACAGCTTGCCCTCATGTCGACTGTCAGATGACACACTCAGCTACTTTGACCACCTTGACTGGACCCTCAGAAGGAATCCTCAAACCTCCTTTGTTTTTTAATGTGAGCAGGTGGTAGCTTTGATCATATGACGCCGGTACAGCATCTGTTACCAGACTGGCACAGCACACGTCACAGGACAGCTTTCTCAAAATCCTGTCTAAGGGCTACCTGACCTCCCACTGCTTCCTGAGGTGGATTTCTTTGGGAAACCTTCAAAGTGTGAGAAATCTTAACTGCTAACAACAATCTACATAGTTAGTGACTAAATACGTTTAGCCAAAATGTTGTTTGGAGGCTCACTTGAGCACATAAATGCATAGCTTTGCTAGCTTAGCCTGGCGTAGCTAAAGTTAAGATTATAAAACGTGATTTTCTGATGGCCAAATATAACCACAACAATTGTTCAGCCTTAACTATGAGATGTAATCACCTGGGGCCTCATGTATAAACGGTGCGTACGCACAGAAATGTTACGTAAGAACTTTTCCACGTTCAAATCGCGATGTATAAAACCTACACTTGGCGTAAAGCCACGCACTTTTCCACGGTACCTCATGTCTTGTCGTACGCAAGTTCTCCGCTCGGTTTTGCAAACTGGCGGCACCCAGCGTCAAAGCAGTGCTACTGTTCCAGTGTGGTTACTCCTTATTTTCATGACGCGGCTTTATAAATACACTGAAACTAACCGCATATTGTTTATTAGTGTAATGCATCTGATTGTAATTAACTCGTAACAATATAATGGTCCAGAGAATAGCCATAGTAGTTCAAATACCATAACTGCTTTAGCGTTGTTACTCTCACTTCTCCTTCTTCTTCTTCTTTCAGCTGCTCCCGTTAGGAGTTGCCACAGCGGATCATCTTTTTCCATATTTCTCTCACTGCACCACTCAGAGTATTTATATCACTGTATCTGAGTGTGAATCACAGCAGCAGCTGATCGGAAAGAGAATTATCAGTATACAGCTTAAAGAACACGCTGTCTCAGCCA